>NW_010267508.1:0-58392 GCF_000690775.1 Eurypyga helias
GCTGCATCCAGCTCTGGGATCTCCAACATAAGAAGGATATTAAACGGTTGGAGGAAGTCCAGAGGAGGCCACGAAGATGCTCAGAGGGCTGGAGCACCTCTGCTATGACGAAAGGCTGAGAGAGGTGGGCTTGTTCAGCCTGGAGAAGAGAAGGCTCTGGGGAGACCTTATTGCAGCCTTCCAGTACCTGAAGGGGCTACAAGGAAGCTGGGAGGGACTTTTTACAAGGGCCTGTAGTGACAGAACAAGGGGTAATGGGTTTAAATTGAAAGTGGGGAGGTTTAGATTAGATATCAGGAAGAAGTTCTTCACGGAGAAGGTGGTGAGGCACTGGAACAGGTTGCCCAGAGAAGCTGTGGATGCCCCATCCCTGGAAGTGTTTAAGGCCAGGCTGGATGAGGCTTTGAGCAACCTGGTCTAGTGGAAGGTGTCCCTGCCCATGGCAGGGGGGTTGGAACTAGATGATCTTTAAGGTCCCTTCCAACCGAAACCATTATATGATTCTATGGATAATTTTTTTTTTCTGAAATGCAGATAACATAGTATTTTTATTATAGTAAGAACTAAAGGACAAAGAGAAGTGGAGGTATATAGGCTGAAGATGCATGACAGGTCAATGGCATGGCTGAAGTCCAATGGTTCACTACCATTTTCAGAAAAATTCTCAACTTTCTGCTTTCACCACTGAGCCAGAATATGACACACCAACTTTGCTCCTAAAGATTTTCCTAGAAAGTATATGTTTTGAATTTAAGAATTTTTATTATCTTTATCAGTGTAAAGATATTTTTAGAACATGGAATGTCCAATTTTCAATCTGTTGTTTGATGCCATTGCACCAATTGCCTTGCCTTTAAAGCTGCATTTGTTTAATATGCCCTGTAATCACTGTTTATTTGAATACTCTTGTTTTGACTTGCACCTCTGCTTCACTATATTTTAAATGTTTGCATATGTTTTCCTCCCTAACAGTATACATTGATGTATATATTTTATGAAAGTCAAAATATAGCCATTTCTCCCAGTCTTCCTTCTTCTGAATTAGAGCACTCCCATCCCTCCCTTCCATCACTATAGTCTCTGCAGATCTCACATTAAGCACGATATTAATCCTTAGACTGATTCTTTGTGGCAGGAGATATCAAGAGGGTCCCACTTGATCATTGGGATAATCAGGGAACATTTGACTAAAGGATACCCTTTAAACACCACCTTCCTTTTGTTAATACAAGAAACTAATGCAGAATGATTGCTGTTTGTGCTGTCTGTATACATTAGACATAGCCAGTGTACAGCTGATAAATGTAGTCCTTCGGTGGACATTTATTCCTTGTCAGCCTCTTCAAAGTCCTTAATTGTAACTTAGGGACAATTCTTGTCCTAGGGCCAGCACTTTCTAAGGAGTATGTAACCATCTGCCCCAGTACATTGCAGGGCTTTGGATCATTCTTCTGTGTTCACTCTAGAACAGAAGTACTAATTTCTTGTATGGGCTTCTAGGAGACAAATTATGCTGTCTGAGTTCTAGATACTTAACAGCTTTCTTCAATTTAGGACAGGTGAGTATGGAATGAGTTGTCTGGGCAGAAGGCACAAAAATGAATTGTGATGGAACCAAGCACTCAACCTTTATCTTCCAACTGGTAGACAGAGCCCTTGTCTTTGGAGTATTCATCCTGATACAAACCTTTCTTTCATTCTTACTCTAGGGATATAGAATATAGCTTAAAAGAGGCTAACTTTTGTGTGTCAAATTTTTTTCAACAAATTTACATGTTTGTCTTTATCCAAGAAAAAAGGAAAAAGGTCATAAAAGCTTGCAAATACATAATGAGTTTTGATTCAGTTATAGATAACTATTCTGCTTTTTTCCTGACTTTTCATCTTGGAAAGTTAATCTTCACATGTAAAAAATACTGATTTACAATATTCATTTAATGTTCAAAATTAATTTGGAGTAGGGTTTTTTTTAAGTCTTCATAGAAAGTTTTAATTTAAAAGAAAATGCTTTTTTAGCAGCAATATGTTCCCTTGGAAAATTCCAGGTCAGCTCATCTTAGATATTTTTCTAATTAATATGTGACATTGACATTCCTTCCATGGCCTTGGAAGCTCTATCTCCATGAAATATTTTACCTCTGAAGGCCTGGTACCTCTTTTCATGTAAAACCATTTGCATTTGAATGCTCTTTGGAGGGAAAAATTCTGCTGAGTTGTTGACTTCTTTCTTCTTTTTTTTTTTTTTTTTATTAACAGTATCATTTACTGTTAGAGTTGTATAAAAAATAATAGGTTTAATTTGTTTCCATGACCATTTCATAGAAAACTGCAGCTAGTTTCTAGCAGTAGTGAAAAGGTTAACCTTCTAGTAAATTAGATGGATAACAAGGGAAGCCGATTAGCAAAAAGAGGAGCTCAGTCACTGACCTTACAATGCTTCTTTATCTTTTACATTCATCTTTCAGGCTCAGTCCAACACTGCAACATAAAGCCAAAGCTATGGTACAAGTATTGTATTCCCAGAGGAACAGCGTATTACTTGTGTATGCTTGGTTGCTTTTTTGCTGTGAGCTTCTGAATCATATAAGAACAAGTTTATTCATACATTTACCCTTTATTTAACATGCTTATTGAATGGGCAGGAATGTTCTTAAAGGATAGAAGTATTAAGATGTAGCTGACACAGAAAACAGATGAAAATCTTAGTGCTATCATTTTCTAAAAAAAAAAAAAATGGCCAAACATATTGAATGATAACAAAAAACAGTTGCAAAACTCACATTTTACTGCTTTGAAAGTTGATACAGCATCATACAAAAAATATTAAATATTACATGCTTACATAATCTGGTTTATACCAAAATGGCCAGGAAAGAAGACTTAATACTGTACAAGTGGGATACTCAACTTTTTACAAGAACGTCACATCCTGATGAGTTCTTCGTCCTGTTTTTTTCTCTTTTCACACTCATTTCTTCATATCTTTTTGAAGGTATTGTCTTGAGACATGTCAGTAAAGCCAGCTGGATTTTGATTCTGCCACTTTTGGATGGCAAACTAGTTGTTCAGTGACAAAAGTATTCCACCCATCAGTTAGTTATACCTCTTTTTATCCCAGAAAAACAAACATTCACTTTGGAAGGCAGACTAAAGGAACCGTTGCCACTTGCTGTCTGCACTATTCAGCTATAACCTGCTCTTGTTTCCCCCTTCTGAAATGGTATTGTATGAAATTGTTGTACTTATTATCTGATACTCTCATCAGCTCTGTTCGTTTTGTCCTTTACATTTTACTAACTGGTAGTTAGGTCAGTGAGAAGCTAACAAGCCATCGTGGCCATAAGTTGAACACTGTTGGCACGCAGGCTAAACAAGTTGCTGGTATCCTGTGCAGTTATTATTCTTTACTTAGGAGAAAAATGAAATTAAGAAGAGGGTGTATAGGATCCTATACCTGAGAAAGATCTCTGAGCAATGCTGTGGCAAGATCGCTGCGTAATGCTGTAATATTAATTAACAGTAATGAAAATCCAGATAAACACAGTGAGGCTTAGTCAGGAGGAACTGCATTTCCCCAACATGCCAGGACATCAACGAGCAGAATTTTCATAATAAAATAATCTCTGTTATATACCAAGTCAGGGAATAAGTACATGTCTATACAGAAGTCCTAAACTATGAAATTGTATAGGAAAATGAATGATACAAAAATTCTTTTTGCTAGAACTTGAATTTGTAGTGAATGTGAATTTGTAGTTCCTCTGAAGCAGCTAACATGCTGGCTTCCTACCGTATCTGGGCAACACTGGCATGTGGTGATTTCAATTTCACAATATTTGCCAAATATATGTTCAATCCAGATCTTGCACATGGTGTTCCCAGCATGCATTTGACATAACCCATGAAGACCTGGGCTAGAAAGCAATGTTATCTGTGTACAAAGATCAACACCAAGTTATTTTTTTAGAAGATATCTCAATCAGCAGGGGACTCTGCTAACTTTTTTTTTTTTTTTCCTCCACAATGTGCCCTCATTGCTTGTGTGTTTGAATAATCAGACATTTGAGTGATCCTTTCATCTCTTCCAGGGGGTTTGCAGGGACCGTCTGAACTAGGATGACAGGATTTGGAACCTGAGAGTTGGTGCTCTTTGTTTGTTGTGGCCTATCATCAGTCAAATCCAGTGTGTAGGTTAATAAGGCTTAAAATTTAAGGGAACGGTGAGCACCTGATTGACAAGCCTGTGAATAAAAGTGCAGTGGGAAGTTTTGTGTTTGTGAAGTTAGTATGCACAGTGACACAACTGATGTTTAGAATGAACTGCAATCAGCTATATTAATGCAGGGAATATCATCTGATGATTTTACACCACTTTCTGGAATTCAAATGAAATTTGAAACGATTTCATAGATTTGAAATAAAATTCTAAAGTATTTCTGTTTTGGATGGTGGTTTGTATTTGCTTAACCTTAGAGCAATATATTTGTTTTTCTTCTTGGTTTTTTTTTTTGAGATACAAGTGTACAGCAGAAATCCAAAAACCGCCTAGAGCAACATATAAAAGTACTGAAAGTCCTACTATCTATCAATCAGGATAAAAAAATATTTCCTACAGCTACTTAGAAGTTAAAGACAGTGTGCAATGCTTCAAGTTTTCCTAAGCATGTGCCTCAGACACTTTTTATTTCTAACAAGTAATAGGCAGTGAGTACATACTGAGCTTCAGACATTCTTTCAGGATTTTCAAAAGATCCTCTGGGAGCGTGGTACCCGAATCATAGTAACTTTCAATAGGATCCATATGCTTTTCATTTCCACTAGTGCTTTGAAAATCATAGGCTCAGTTGTCTCTTCCTTTACGTATAATTCTAGAGTTGCTTGAAAATTTTTGAGCGAAGCTGACTTCCACCAGGAAATGCAGTTCCATGAAAACTAAAACATTTGTCAGGAATCTGATAATACCGGCATACATACATAAAGTCCTTTGGGCTTGATTTGCTAATGTTAAAAGAGTACCACAGGTATAAAATAAACTGGTTCATATGAAGATAAACATAAAATGTTTAATACTTAATATTTAGCATTATAGTAATCCAGTACAACTGAGGTAGTAATTTTGGCTGATTTTTTCAGAATTTCTGCTCTGCGAAAGACGATTATTTTTTTGTTTTGCATCAAAATGATGAAAAAAACATGGAATTGCATTATTTCAGGAACATTTCCTCTTGAAGAATTATTGTTCCTGTAACTCACAATAATATCTGTATCATTTGCACCAAAAACGCCAATGCTTCACACACCAGAGAATACAAAATGACTTTATAAGTAAGTAAAGCGGACTGGTTGGGGATATCCTACCAAAATAATTTCCCGAAAATGAAATTATGTGTGTGCCACTTTGACATTTTCAACCAGGCAGGTTTCTCAGACTTGTAGTCGCCTTTATTGTCAAAACCAGAAGAAAAGAAAATCTCCTCAGTGCCTATGGAATACCAAGTTCCAGAGCCAAAAACACCGAAGAAACAAGTCTGATTTCAAAGCATTTCCTTGTCTTTACTCAATATATGGTGTGTACATAACTGCAGAATAATGGGGAGGTACTTTTGAACATTTAACAAGAGTGTTTATTCTTATTGGGCCCCACTGAGCTCAAGAAAACCAATGGACAAACTGAGTTAGAAAACTAGAGCACAGCAGCTGTTGCGGTTAGCATCTTCTTGTATATATTGCCTTTTGGGAAAGGGAAGCAAGGAGAGAGGAGAACAGGATGTGTTCTGCTCTTGTGTGATTGGAGTGTATTAAATGCAGTGTCTGTTTTTGTAAACACAGTGATTTCATCCTGTGTTGCGGAGATGGAATCTGAACACTGACTTACTGGATTTTAGGTTTCTGTAACTGACCAGTTTAATAATGATTTGGGTCAGGCTCTGTGTTTGTGCTGTAAAGTGCATATGCATCCATTTCTATCCAGGACACATTTAACAGAAATAAAGCAACATCAATTTTGAATTTAAGACACCTGCCCTGTGGCTTACTCTTAACACAAGGCATGAAGACTATCCAATCCAGAATATTACAGAGTTGGGTTAAAACATTTTTCTGTAACGTGGGAATTAGATTCACATTTCAGAAGAGGATGGAGTCAGGTATTCCACTTCCTGAACAAGAAATCTAAGCATGTTGCCTTTATGGAAAGGGTTAAGGAAACACTGATTAGATATACGATGGCTTTGGACTTCACTAACATGAAGTCCCCTGTCCACAGTTTGGGATCAGTTATTTGAACAAGCAGCTGCTTGTGCTGAGGAGTCAGGAGACCAGTTTTATCATGGCAACTTCCCCATGCAGTGCTTGTTAGGAGAGGGAGCCTGTTATTTCAGTAAGGTAGAGATCAGCTGTTGCAATTAACCACTTATTTTATATATGAAATGCAAAGTTAAATTAAGTTCCTTGTGTTTTACCAAAGCTACAAAGCTATGTTTACTCTCCTATTCAGAATCACAAAATATTGTGCAAAATTTCTGCTGTCGCCTTGCTTTTTAGCTACCTTTTTAAGAGAATGAGAAAGGCTTGTTTACACACCTCTGAGCGGTTGGGGATTCTACATTTTGTTTCTGAGTGAACACAGGCACATGATTTTGAGCCCAATTCAGGAACTTCATGGATAGACAGTGACAGAAACTCAGACATGACGCTGCTTGTAGAGTTTAATCTAACTCTGCCTCCAGCTCCATTCTGCATGTAGGATATCTGATGATTTGCCATGCATGCCTTATTCTCTCCATTGCATATAATGCTTTGCCTTAGACAGCCTAATCTAAGCAGTCTGAATCACTCTGCTAGCGAGAGTCATGTCAGGTGCTTTCTACTGAATATAGCATAGAATTATTCAACAGTCCCTACAGTGGCCAAAATCTGGTTCTGATCACCTGCCACATGAACATTTGAGTTGTATTTGATCCACTTGCAAAGCATGTGATTTGACATCCATCGTTTCTTCTTCCAGTGCTGCTTCCCCCCACCGCCTTATGTTTTAAAACAAAACACCCAAGGTAACATTGGTTTTCGGTAGAAAATGATGCAAAAACTTTTTTCCTTCTTCTTATTTGGTAAATGAGACCACATCATTACCCTCATTTCTCCCTTTAACATCTATAAATAAAAGAAGACTCTTGGGGCTGTGGGATACTTATAATTGATTATGTTGTGCTTCTTTGAATCACGGATTAGTCTGGGGCATTCCTCTCACCCTAAATTGGCACGGGCTAGGTTATTTGCCCAAATGCTGGCACTTGTGCTCGAGAGTCAGCGCCTTTGATTCATGAAGCTTTGGCTTTGATACAAGCATCCCTGTTACCTCTTGCACTGGGGATCTGGCACAACCCCTGTTGGTACTTCCATGAGGACATACAATGTTCCAAGCCTCCCCCACTGCGTAGACAATTCGTTAGCGGGGCAGGCTTTCCAAACACATTGTTTCAAAGAAATGAATCACTCATTCGTGAAAAATGAAAAAAAAAGAGCACAAATACCATCAAAGCAAATTCAGGGGTTTGCCGCCCACATCACTGACATCATGCTGCCAGCTATGGAGCAGTGAATAGGACTCCTTACAGAGTCCATCAATGCCACTCTTTAAATGGCAATTGCCTGAAGGGGCTGCTGGTTTGTGATATGAGGTACTTCTTCCTTAGCGGGAGAAAGGCAGCAGAGGCTGGGATTTCAGCGCAAGCCCCCTCAAATGGCAACAAAACACACGGCTGCTTGGCTTGCCAGGATGTCTCTTTTTCAAAGCACTCAGCTCTGGTTTTGGAAGGCAATTAATTTATACTAGGGTGAAATATTTTTTTTAAAAGGAAAGGACCTGTCTGATCATCAGAATGAACTTCCTTTATTAAACTGAAGATTAGCTGGATAAGAGAAGCAATGAGGGTTTCTTATCATTTATGGACCAATTAAAACAGGCCCAAGCAAGGTCTGCCCAAGCTAATCCCAGAGCTGGTGTGCTGAGGCGTGTGATACACGGATGCACTGAGCTGCCTGGACCAGAGCCAGTTCACATCTGATGCACTGTTCCCACATCAGACAGTGCACTGCCCAAGCTAATAAGCACCATCAAGAAAATGCAGTGACAGGTCACCGTGCTGTGTTACATATACTGTCTGGACTTCATGGCATGAGTTTCCACTAGCTGTGGGATTTCTACCACAGGTCCATTTATGGCATAGACAAATTATCAGCGATTCAGTACACTGAGGTTTTTCACATCTCTGCATATGCTTTTATACACTCTTCTCTCCCATAACATTGCCTTTCCACTGTTTTTTCTGTGATACTCTGTCTTACTTGTGTCTCTGACAAATGGCTCAAGTTTGTCCGAGATGGTCCTTGTTTCTGGAACATCCTTCCTGTGTTTTTTCATAGGGAGCTGCTTCTCAATCCGCCAGGTCTGCTGTGATGCTTGTGAAACTTCAGCCAGTTAAGGCTAAGATGATCTGGTAACCAAAACAAGATGGATGGGTTATAATAAAAGAACAAAAATGAATCAGCAAAGGTTAAGAATTTTTAGCCTTTACGTTAAGTATGGGGTCACCTCAGCTTCAGTTCTTGCCTATGGGTATATCTGCACATTAGCTGCTCTGCATTTCAAAGCAAGCAACACTTACCATGATGTATAATGCACAGAATAAGGGGACACTGACCTGCCTGGGGTTTGGGCCACTACAGCAATGCAAATAATTAAAAAATAGAAATTGCAACAGTTGGGAATGATCTTTTGCTGACCCAGAGTGGATGCATAAAATGATCAATGATGTCTTTCCCTTCTGTAATGTCTGCCAGACAGTTCAAATTTATAATCAGCATAGGAAAACGGCTGCATATCATAACCATATGGCCTGAGAATACACATTATTGTACAGTAGCACTGCACTAATTTAAGGTCTGTCACCACTTCCATTATGGGCCTCTGTTTCCAGCAATAAGAAACTCTCACACAAGCACTTATCCCAAGCTGAATATGATCTCTGCCAGTACAGGTCTTAGATCTATAGATGCTTTAAACAATATTTTATTTAAATAGCTTTGCCATTTTGTCATTACATAAGTTAAAGGTTTCAGTTTTCCCCCTCATTGTTCAAAATTCATTTTTTTTAAGAGAATAAAACTCCATGGTTTTAGGAATGGTTGGCATATTCCATCTGCTATGGGCCACTTCTCTGATTTAAAGCAGTCATTAAACATCTGGTGAATTTAAAAGCTACTGTATAACTATGTATATATTATACATTATTATGTATACTTATATTTACATCCAAAAAATATTACCAAAAATGAAGCCTTATCTATTTCTATAGGAATCAAAGTTTTCATTAAGTTATTCTACATAAGACTGGCCAGACCATATGATCCTGTCATAGGAAAGAAAATACTATTTATGCTCCACCTGGATCAAAGTCTGCATCCTTTTTTGCATGTCTGACCTCTCCCAGTCAGCCAAACTGCTATGTTTCCACCAAACTGAGAGTAATTTTCTGGCACTGTAAATTTAGGGAAAAATCTGCAGTGGATCCACAAGGGTCCTATAATACATCACAGACATTATGCACAGCGCAAAGGGGTCATCTTCTGTGCAAAAGAGCCTCTCTGATCTGCATTTGGATAATCTCTCTGTGGCTGAGGTAAGCCCATCTCACCCACTGCATACTCAGATTCAGTGCTGATGCGAGAGTAGACATCATTCAGAAAGGTCATGCCAAGGATAAATTAGCCTGAGCTAATAATGAGTTGAGGGAAAACTTTCTCATAAGTTCAGTGGTCCAAATATTCCTTTGATTCCCAATAGCACAGAGGCTTCTACAGCTGAACCCAAGGGAGCTGCACAAGTACCTCCCCGGAAAGCATTGGGAAGAGGAAGGCCTAAGCCCATCTCATGTAAAGGGCCTGCTGTTGCTCTCGTGGGAGAGGATTCTCTCTTCTTTAATATCCCAGACCAGTCTGAGAAGTGGTCAAAGTAGTGTCTACAGAAGAATAAGAAGAAGCCAGGTCCATCTGACCATGTCACTCACTGTTCTCTCAGCCTCCATCTGCTTTCAGCCCAGTGGCTTCCTGAATTGGGTGTGTTTTTTACATACGCATTAATTCTCAATAGATTTCAGTGCCATGAACTTGCAGCGTCTTTCCTTTAATCCATGCAAGATTTTAACATCCAGAGTCATTCCCTTGCTGTGGGATACAACATGTTTTTGTTAGCAGTTAGTATAAGTGTGTGCTGGCCCACGACTTTAATATGTCTCAGCAATGCAAACAACAACAATGATGGCATTACTTGGCAATAATTTTCCATGTCCCTGAGATGATTTGTTCTGATGGTCAGGGTCATTTTCCTCCCAGTCAAAACTTTATCCCCATGGGGCAGCTGCCTGATTCTTAGTGACCCTTTTTTCCACCAAAAAAAAAAAATCACATCAGATTGGAGTATCTTTCTCATCAGAGAACACAGGGGAATTGTCCATATGACCCCAAGACTATGCAGAGATACCCATGGGCTATATCCACATGAGCCAGTAAAGCAGATCAATAGGCGTGAGTGTGTAGGAGAGAAACATTTGGTGCTGAGGCTCTACATCCAGACCCTGCAGGACTCAGGAGAGGAGTAAGGGAGGGATCCTGTGCCCTGACTGCCCCTTGGAGCTTCAGTACACTGGGTGAGCTGCTCATTTACTGTCATCCAGCACCTGCTCTCCAAAACTACTCTGAAATATCGAGCAAGGCACAGAAAGTGGGGACAACCCAGCTATTTGGTTGAAAAGCTCAGTCACGGCCTTAAATAAAACAGTAATGCAGACACAGCCAAGCACACCAGGGGAGCAGCATGACTGAGGGAGTCTAGCCAAGCAGACAAGGCACCCACGCTGCTTTACCTGAGTTAAACAGTTGGGATCCAGCCCTCCAGTTCTGCACAACACTGCACTCCACTGCGCAGATACACACAATGTGAGACCGGCTCTGCTCTCCTTCTCTTCTGCTGTTAAAGGTGATTGCACCGCCTCAGATGGCAAAACCTGGCAGGGTTTTATCAAAGCCAACAGTGTCTACCTGGGGCTGACTATCTGGGCTTTTGTTCAACAGAAGAAAAAGGCTGAATGTTTCTTATTAAAAGTTATGTGAAGTGATACAAGAGAAAAGATTTCTTCAAGGCAACACATCGCAGGATAGTTGATAGGATTTTTCTGGTTTGTGTTGTTGATTATCTTGATGAAACAGAAGAGTTAAGGAAGAAGGAGGGTTTAATATAACCAGCAAGAGAGTTTAATATAACCAGCAATGAAGAAACACTGAGATGAAGTTTTCATAAAAACCCTCGGTCTTACATTGCCACAACCACAGAATTTCAGTATATCAGGAACTAAATTCTACACTTTGTTTTACCTCTGTCGCACACTTCCCCATGACGCAGTCATGATGGTTTAATCTCTCCTTCTGTTTCGCCTTAAAAAAGTGAATCAAACAACGTAAGTTAACAAAGATGCAAACCTGACCCCCTGTGACTGTATTACAACGCAGCACCACCTTCTGGCTACAGAGGGGCTCGGGTGGCTACTTTACCTCTCGTGTTTAATGGGCATCTGTTTCTTAATTCCTTTGTTGCAATTTAAAATGAAAATATGGTGATTATTTTTCACGGCTTGCAGCTATTATAGCTATAGATGTTTTTAATAACAGCTGCTATTTTTCAAATAGGAGGGAGATTTCTAACATGGAGCAGTTGGAATTGTGCATCTCAGCCTTTATTGAAGGAGCAATGTGTATGTTCATTTTTTATGATCTGTAATCACATGCTGGTCCTGGGAAACATGCCACAAGGGCCCACATATGTAAGTAGTGGCAGCTGAAAGTGCATAATTCATGAGGGAAACATCAGGATGGGAGGAAATGGCATAAATAGCTGATTGACTTGACACATCTTATATTTTTTTTCCAGGAATTATTTCCTTTTAAAGATGTGAGTAGCTTTTTAAAAAAGAAATGTGTAGACTGCCAAGCCATAAGGTTCTCTAGGTCACTTACTTGTTCCTCTGAAAGCAAAGGCATTCTTGTGTTTTCATTCTGATTTAATTAGAATGGCTTTTTTACAGTATGTGGTCTTTGTTCTTCCAGGTCTCTACTCCTCCACAGTTTTATTCAACCCTATTGTAGGTCCACTTTGAAACAGAAAAGGCAGTCGAAACAACTTCATCTCAGAAGGAAATCCTATAAGTACTGTAATTGCTGTGGAGTTTAATCTGGTTTCTTAACCTTTGATTCAGTTTGGATAGGTCTTAGGGCACAAAAGAAACAAATCGGCTATTTCAGCTAAAGGCTTCATTTGGCACAAATCTGGACAAGGCTCAGTGATAAAAGAAATGTTTAAAATGGAGAGACATTAGATGCTGCCCAAATTTCAGCTGGAAGAAGGAAAAAACCCCACAATTATAAAGGCAAATTTAGTCACATCCAATCTCTAAGAACATTTTGTAGAACTATCACAAACAACAATGTTCTCAGGGTATTTCGTGAGGAAATAATGTGAGAAAGAACATTCTCACATTACTTCCAGTAAAAATGCCATAAAAATGCACAGTGATAGCAAGCATTCTCATAGCATGTTAACAGGAAAGACCTCAAGAAAACATTTTCTCATGACATTTCCTCTGGAAGAGGGTGGAGCTGGAGAGCACTGCCCTCCTCCACTCCCACCAGCATGGGAATGACTCAGGGGTGAGCTCTCCAGTGAGAGCTGCAAGGGAATGATCGCAGAGGACACAGAGAGGCAGGAAATCTGACTGGGTTTGCTCCTCAGTGAGAGCAGTTGCAAGGGAAGAAAGACTCCTCCATCCAAAAGAAAGTGCTAGAAGGAAAGTCACAGATAATTCATAGATCAGATAAAATCTGATCTGAAATTATTTATACATCAGCATTTTCAATATAATACTCCCCATTAAAATGTGTATATGAGATGGAAAGAAAGAGGGAGAAGGAAAAGCACTTTTTTTTGTCTTATTTTAAAAAGATTTTATGTGCAGACTCTCTGTGGGGATTTTTTCCTGAGAATTTTGGGTGTGGAATCAAGTCCTCTGCACAAAGTCACACTGGCAGTCTGGAAGAAATGAAATCTCAGCTTGATCAGGGAAGAGAAAGAGCCATAGTCCCTACTAAGGCAGTGGGATAAAGTCATAAGTCATCCAATCTACCTTGATTGCTCTGATTTGCATTTCTTGCATCACTCTGGGCAGAGGACTGAATCCTCAGTTCCCCCTTTCAGGAGTCCTCTAGTTCTCTGGGGTTTTACAAAGCCTGTGATGCTCATTTCTAATATGTCTGAGAAGTGTTTCAGAAAGCAGCACGAGCAGCGGTAATTCTAGCGTCTTTCTCCCATCCAACTAGTGTACTTCAACTGCCAAGTGGAAGCAATGACAACAGGAAAGGGCAGGACAGCTTGGTCCCTTTGAACTCTTCAGTCCACCTTCTGAGATTCACCTGTTAGATTGGCATATAAGAACACTGAAGGTTGCTTCCCCTGAAGGGCAGTGGATGGGGCAACCCTATGTGAATAGATGCAAGAAGAATAATGTCATCAACTGAAAATCTGAATCCCCCTTTCTTCATAGCCACAAGCATATGTCTCCGTCCTAGGGTGAATTCCTTGTTATTTCTCTCTATCCGTCTTACCAAGAGGATAAGTTTATCATTATACCTGGTGGATTGAAAAAAATGTCAGACAAATTTAACCTTATCTGTATACTTTTCACAAAGGTCACACATTTTTGCCTGGATTAAGTGCAACTGTGCAACAGCTAAAACACTTCCTACATAGTTTCTAATGCCACAAGGTGCTTTCAGCTATCCAACCATCAATCAAACTGTTTTCAGTTTATAACTTCTCTCAGATTCCAAAATCTGTGATCTGATTGGCATGGCTACTCCTCCCGGATTTGGCACTCCATTATCTCTCCTACAGCAAGACAAATGCTTTTTTTGTTTCTGCTTTCATTCCTCCTATCTTGCAGAATTTATTTACACTTAGTACTAAGATGACTCTTATAATAAGACTACACAAGAGAAAATAGAAATGAGACACTGCCCTGTGAATTTTCTCTAGCTATGTCTTATATCACGTCCGGAGTGTATCAAAGGTGGTTTGTTTAACTCAAGCTTTTCCATAGTTTCCCTGATTTGTTTTTCTTGTTTCTTGTTTTGCTTTTCTTAAACCACTGTGTGTGCAGCCAGTAGCGAGCAGTGTCTGTTGCCTGGATGTGGGGTGTGGAGGTGAAGGTTCTCTGCCCTGAGCAAGCCCATGATGGCTTGCATAGGAGCAGAACAGGCTGAGTTGGCTGAAGATTGACCCCTGTGAGTGTCAGATCTGGTCAGTGAGGTAGTAAGTAGAGTGTGGGGTATGGGGACACAATAGACTCATTTACTTCCCTGATAGATAGTTTCTACATGTTTTAAGTCAATAGGAAATACCTTTCCAACTTCATATTCCCCTAACATAACAAGATGGTAGATACATCTACTCAACAATCCTCTGACATTAGCCACTGAAGCATTGTTCAGATGAAAGTAAGGAGCTCCTGTAGTTGACAGAAGCAGATGATCTACGCTGAGTAAAATCTTATCCTAATAGCTAAGATTAACGATTGGTTGAAATAAAACATGAAGAACAGGAACTCTGTGAACTAGGTGGACAAATTTTCTGTAAGAAAAGACCTTTGAGATGGAAAATGACAGCTTTATCCATGCTATATCTATACACTGATGCATATACATATATCAACTGATACGTTTGCTTATAGAATACTCTATTTTTATGATAAATAAACCCTTAATAACATAATAGTGATCTAAAATGATGATACATGATAGATACAGCTTGTGTTAATTCTCAGATTTACATTATCTTAAAAGTAATTTGCAGAGAAAAAAACTGGTGTAAGAATTTGAAGATGCATTTAACAAACGGCAACATTTAAAATTACTTAAGTGGCATTTAGAGTTATTAAAAACACAGGATTTCTCCATGCCTAATGGATTCACCCACAACCATGGAATTAGTAACCACGCTAGTATCATTTCTTTGTTTTAATACATTTTTTACATTTTTTACATTTTTTACATTTCTTTGTTTTAATATTTCAAGTGTTCAGTTGCTAGAAATTATTGGCCAGCCCAAGGTCTTTTAGAAACAATAGCATTTAACCTATTTGCTGCATAAACAAAATTAAACCGAGAGTAGAAGTCTGTCATTTTAATACTATGTATAGGGTGAGGGGTTCCCTGACAGCTCAGATTTACAGTCTAGATTGTAAGTAGTGACTGCCAAATGAAACTGCACTGCTCTACTTTTACAGCTGGGAAGGAAACATAGACAACAGCTGAGGTGTCTTATTAAATCTAATGGAGATTCAGAGTTCTGGAGTTTGTCCTGCAGAGCAGTGGGCCAAGAGTAGTCTTCCCAGTTAGTGGTTTCTTTCAGTGTGTGACAATTAAAAAAACCTGTGTGTGGAAGTATACATAGTATTGAATGACCTGAAGTGTTCTTTATTTGAAAGTATTTGAAACCTCAGCAAAATTCTATAAACAAACAAACCCCCTCTTGCCTCAACTGTCTCTCTGATTTACGTGCTTCTTTCACACTCATATGTTCAAGTATGAACAAACTAATAGGAGTCTTTCTCTCTTTGTGCAAAGAGTATAGAAGTTGTACCTTTCCTAAGGTTTCAAAACTGTCTTATGAAGTCTAAGCTTGTTTATTTGTATATTTTAATCAAATTTCCCTGCAATTTCATGGTGTTTTTTTCTGCTACATGAAGTGACAGATAAAAATAAACCCACAAACAAACAAAAACAAAAACCAGGAAGAAAGCCATTCCTGACAGTTTTCCACCTTTGCTGTAGTAGCAGCCAGTGTGTCAGCTACATATTGCTTGGGGCACAATCCTTCAGTTCATAATTAGAGCTCATTCTGTACGGAATGAAGTGGCAGTAGACAATAAAAGTAGATGTGTATACAGATATGGCTATATATATCTCCTCAAGAGTGTTTCAACACAAAGTTCTCTGTAAGGCAACAAACCCTATGGCTTTTCCAGAATCCTGTTTGGCTTTAGGGGGGCTTTGATAAAGTGCTATCTGCATGGGCTTTTAGGGATGGGGTCCTAAAGGTATCTCAGAAACCACCACATCATTTTAAAAGACTGACATCACTCCCATTCAATTCATCCACATAACAGGAAACCACTTCCAGAAATGATATTATGAAAATATGAATTCAGTAACACTTGACAAAATAATTTTTCAGTAACCCCTGCCCCACATTTAAAGCCCCAGTGCAGCTTGCTAGTGGAGGTCTGCAAAAGTTCCTGTTTGGCTTGACAGCATAAAGGTAGTTGATGGAAGAGTTCATCCTTGTTCTATAATGCTACTTTAGGAGCTGCTCCACTGAATGGCTGGTAATTTTAAATGATTAAATGGCTGAGATAAAAAAAGAACATTTGTGAGTGCAACATAATCATATTAATAAGAAATAGAAAGACAAGAGGAAGCTGTTTGGAATTTAAACCAAAGTTCTTGAATGCTATTTCTGCAGTATTTGATGAGCTCTGATTAACAGTGTAAAATTATCAAATGGAAAAAATCCAGCTGGAAATGATGACTGCGGACTTAGTGATGAATCAAGAATATGTTGTCTCCATCTTTCCAGGCATAGCAAAGCTGTTAAATGTGCAGCCAGTGATCTATTTACTGAGAAGTTCTTTACCCCTTGTTTAATTACCTAGATCACCTAGGCACACTATTTAATATTTCAATTGCTGCTCTTCATGTCTTCTTTTGTGGTTACTGAAGAACTCTTGTACAACATCCAATGTTCCTTTCCTGTTGGACTCATTACTGCAGTGATGATAATGCTTCATAAAATTTTTGACAAGTCTAAATTTTCATTCACCCATTAACTCATTGACAGCAGAGGGACAGATCATGGGAATATTTTCCCAGCAGTGTGCAGAAAGGGTCTGTATCCTGGCAGTGCAGATAGCTTGTCAAGATGCGGCTGCTCTGACATGATTAATACAAGCTCATGTTGCTGAGCAACCTTAATGAAGCTAAGGATAATCAACCCACCACTTGCACAGATCTCTGGACTTGCGCTTCCCCATGTGTTTTCTGTCATCCAAATCCTACGCTGTATGAAGGTACCTGAATTAGCCCAGGAATGTGACATAAAGGAGCCAACAGAGAAAGTTGGAGAAACTGATTAAAGGATTTAAGATTTCAAAGGCCATGATCCATCTGGATTGGTTGTTGAAGAGGGTGAGGGTGTCCAGAGATGGCAAAAGAAGGATCCCCGACCCTCCTGACCCTTGAGTGAAAAGAAGGGATGAGAAGGCAAATGTTGTGTTCATTTGTTTATTTTTCTTTGTGTGATTTAGACAAGGGGAAGGGAATACAGCTCTCTGGGTGGTCCTGAAGCTAGTTTCCTCATTAAACTGGGAGAAGGTTCCCCTTTTAAGCATAGTTGTGAATGGGGGGCAGGGGGGAAGGATTAGAAAATTAAGTTTTCTGTCTTTGTAAAATAAATATTTTCCTCTACTTTCTTCCAGGGTGTTTCATGGCTCTGCTAAAATATCTTTAGATAATTTAGGAATCAGTTTGCTGGAAAAAGCTCCCCCTTCTGTATTTGTCCAGGATCAAAGACATCACGGAAAGACAAGGAAGACCTGTAATTGCTGGCCATTCTTCAGTTTGTCAAGGTATCTTTGTGGATACCTCTCAATCCTACTAAAAACTTTTATTGGCTAACAAAACAAACAAGCAACATGCACAAGATTTCCCCCCCTTCCTGGGATTTTTTTTTCGTTCATGAAGTGACCGCAGCATGCCTGTGCCTCACTCATCAGAGGCAGTAATGCCCCACTGTCCCATTCCTGCCCAGTATCCTTTCTAGATTCACCTGAGCCTTCCTTTTTCAGTATTTCCCCCATTCCAGGGCTCTCAGGGAAATTGGGAGCTTCTTGCAGTGGAAGTGGGTCGGCATCTTCTCCTGGCAAGAGCACTGCTGGGAGTGTGGCAGTCCAGTGGGACAAGGACTGTCTGGTGGACATGCTATGCACTTTCCAGGCAGAAGGGCTAGGATGAATGCCCACTTCTCACAAGTGAAGCAAACACGTGCATATGCTGCTGGGGTGGCAAGGACCAAATGGGGTATGGCCACCCTTGCAATTACTCAGTGAGTGCCCTGTAGTGTATAAATGCTGTAGAGCTTGGCTCAGACCTGGCAGATTTTCAAGGGCAAAGACATTCCCCATTAAACCTGTGGGAAAATAGCCATGTGGATTAATGCTTTGATTCCCAGGAGTCTTCACTGTAAATATTCAAGTTCTTTGAGAAGGAGATTTTGGTCCAAATGTGGATGTGTGATAGATATAGCAGCATGTTTCCTTAGGAATCTGAGTGCTGCCATCCCAAGAAGACAGCCAAGTGGCCCCAAGTATTCCACTTCTTCTTGGGCTTCTTCTGCTAAACACTGGGGAAGTAAATAACATTCTGCATAACTTCAGGTCTCAGAGGTTTTGGTGTGGGAAACCATGATATGCCATGAATTCTTTTTTGTTTACATGCATATTATGTATCCTGGCACTCAATGTTCGTATTGTGACACAGGGCTTTTTGTAGTGAAACATGCTTGTTGAGATCTGAACCTTGAAATCTGATGTCTCAGATCTTTTTCTGGGGTGTCCTTTAAAAACAATTTGGGATTACACAGATGACAAAACACCCATCATGTGCCAGGGTGGGATGTGCACATTAGGATACATTCATCATTTATTTAATCCCATGTAAATCCAGTGACTTTAGTAAAACATCACCAATTTACAGGATGAACAATTTTGGCCAGCTGTGTTAAAGGGGTAGCAAAATGGCAAATAAATAATTTTGTGAAGAGCCATTGTGCTTGTGGTTGTATAAACACGTGATATCTATAAATCACTGTATGCTGTACAGTAAAAATCTTGAGCATAGAGATCATTATGACACTCTGTGAAACAGCATAACCACTGTTGTTGTCTTGGTAGATGAGTCAATGTTGAGTTGTTCATTCCCTCCTGTTGCTGGATAAAATCTTTTCCCAGGAATATAAATATCACATGGTTATGTGTGAAGATTGTGAAATGCAAAATTTTGTGAGTTACTCTGTTTAACATGAAAGAAAATTCTGAAATGCATCTGTAGACCATAAAGGACTTTATCACTGTTTTTTAATGAAATGAAGCAAGCATTTCATTGGAAAATAAAGGTAAATCTCTCATATTTCCTCTTTTCTGGGTAACAGAACCCGAATATCTTGTTTAAGGTTAAGTAGTATACCAACAGCGGGGCTGAGAAGGGACTGCAGATATTACAGTTCCTAGTCACCTTGATAATCAATAGAGAGGGTAACCTGTTGCACAGTGTTGCACAGAAACTGGGAACACATTTTTGAGTTCTGTTTTATTTCAGCTCAGATGAGTCATGGACACTTGGTCCTCACTTCCTAATTCTGGAAGAAAAAATAGGTGCTTATTTGAGTCCACTCTTTAAAAGTAGCCTCAAACATAGTGGCCATAGCTAATTGTAAAATGGCTCTTTTATTTATTGACAGTTTGCATAGTTCAGAGAAGAATTACTAATATCACAGACCTTTTAACCAGAAACAAACATGCTCAAGGAAGACAGCTGTTTTCAGAGTGTCAGCTGGGAAAAATGCCCCAACTACTCTTATTTGATGAACAAACATACTTTCTTGATTGTCTACACTCATACCCATCTGTCAGGATGGCGTGATGCCCAGGCAGAAGTTGGCCAAAATTTTTGCCTTGGGCATTGACACTGAGCAACAATAGGTTTAGATGGGCAGTATGCGTAACATTGCATATAAAATGTCTTAAGCTTCTTTTTTGTGCCAAGCATGGCACAGAAACTTGGAAACAAATGTCTTCTCATATATCATTTGGCATTACTGAGGCCTCAAAAGCAAATGTGAAAGGCTGAGAGAATTGGGCTTGTTCAGCCTGGAGAAGAGAAGGCGCCGGGGAGACCTTATTGCACCTTCCAGTACCTGAAGGGGCTACAGGGAAGCTGGGGGGGACTTTTTACAAGGGCCTGTAGTGACAGGACAAGGGGTAACGGGTTTAAATTGAAAGCAGGGAGGTTTAGATTAGATATCAGGAAGAAGTTCTTCCTGGAGAGGGTGGTGAGGCACTGGAACAGGTTGCCCAGAGAAGCTGTGGATGCCCCATCCCTGGAAGTGTTCAAGGCCAGGCTGGATGAGGCTTTGAGCAACCTGGTCTAGTGGAAGGTGTCCCTGCCCATGGCAGGGGGGTTGGAACTAGATGATCTTTAAGGTCCCTTCTAACCCCAACCATTCTATGATTCTATGAAACAGATTATTTGGGAGCAATTTGTGCACAGAGTGCTCAACTTGGTGAGGGCATTGGATGCTGAGAGAAATAAGTTCATCTTTCTTTGGTGAAGTTTGAATTCACAGCAACCTGCTTGAGCTTAGAAGTTCTTGTTGATTTTTTGGATTGTGCAAATTTGAATAGTGAAGCCAAGTTCACTCTGATTCCAAGAAAATTCTATTTCCTGAAAGTCAGGAAATTTAGGCTTCTTCTATCAAAACTGGAATATGCATTGCTTCATACATATTCGTTATACATTTTCTGTCATTCCTGTCTTCTACAATTGATTAATTCATCTTTTACCATAATGTAATATAAATATATGTAGAAAAGAGATAATTTATAGCTAGATAAAGCACATAATGGTCCTCATGAGCTTATTTTAGGGACAGGTGTCCTTTTACTTGCTTCAGTCGGCCTCAAGTATGAAAACACAATAAAACTTTGCAGATCCAAATAATATGCTTTGACTGTGTTTCTTTTTAGTGTTCTTTCTTACTTTTAGCTTCTTTCTCTTTGGTCTTTTTTGTCCACTTTACTAACTTTCCGGCCACCTGACAACACTTCCTGCTTAATATTGTTCACCCTCTTGAACTCTGCATTGAGATTTGCGCACATGAACAATGAGTACAAACACACTGCAGCATTTTGCATCCTTTATGCAGTGACTTCTTATCTAACTGATTAAGTCCAGCATAACACAATGGGAGAGCAGACCCAGAGAATACCATTAAGACATAAGTAAAGTCTTCTTAAGCATTTTTTATTGGCCTCCTTCCCAGCTAAATGAATTATGTGGACACTCAGATTTTTTTATATGGAGATGTACAAAGAAGACACTTCGAGCAGAGAGTGGCTAAATTAGAGTATATCTTCAGAGCACATTTGATTCCAGAATAGTTGGACAAAATTATGAGTTAGTAGTAGCTACTCAGTATAGAAGACAACAAAATTATTTTTGTTGGAGAATGTATTTCTTAATATAGAAATAGATCTTGCCCCTTAGATGTAAAAACAAAGAAACAAAAAAAGTGTAATCTCTTGAAATAAGAATACTGACTATACTAGTCTCCCTGTAGCAACACCAGGCCTGTTTCAGGGACTATTAAGAAGAGATGCTTATGAATCTCTGATTTATTGTACTTGTCATCACACACAATACTTTCCTTTTCTTAAAAAATTAATGTGATGCCTAGATGCCAATTACAGCTCTGAAAGGTGCATTTTGATCTGTGGATCTGAAAGCCAGATCCTATGGCCTAAAGCAAATTCACACTCCACTGCAGGACTTTTCCTTACCCCCGTCTCTCTGTAGTTCCAGCTATGGCAGTCAGTGCTCAGCTTAGCTCTTTCAAGGCCCCTAGTTGTCCACATGGTTTGTACCTGAAAGTAGATAGTCTAAATTGCTTTTTTGGAGATCTTGAGTCTAGAATTCTGCTTACTGAGACTTAAGTTGGATTTTAGAAGTAAGAAGCTGAATTTTGTGTCTTGCACTGGACAGAATCAAGGATTTAATTATCATCATCATTAACACAATTTAATTGCAGGAAAAACAGCTATGTATTTTAAAACTACAATAACATACAGTCTGAGAGTAAGACAATTAAAGTAAAACATAAATGAAAACTGTAGCCGACAATATTCTAAAAGAAATAACCTAACCACCCTTCACCAATACGTGCGTGTGTGTATGTGTGTGTACGTACAGAGATGATACCATAACTCACACAGGACTGTCATTGTCTATTCATTCATTAGTGGTAATTATTTTTAATTTTTGTCCCTACTGACCTGTAGGCAGATGGTTAGCATGAATACCATTTTTATCTGGACACCAGATCTGGCCAGACCGCAATCTGTTGGGTTTGATCACTAAACTGGCAGCTGCATTACAGACCTGCTCTTTTCTCTTTTTGTCTCTGGGGACTGCAGATTGGATGCACTGAATGTGAACTTCTGCAAAACATGGGGCTTTTTGTCGTTTTCACTTTGCTTTCTTTTTATGACCATCCGGTAAATGTCAGTACAGTTAAAAGCTGATTGAATCAAACCATACCAAAAAAGCAATTTTAGCTACAAAATTATTTTTTGCTTATATAACAAGCAAGAAAGTAAATGAGGCTTTTAAAAGAAAATATACATGTGTATGCAAATATGAAAAGGTAATTTAATGAATTCCAACCTGAGGTCAAAAAATCTATATAGGCACACTATTCTTATTATCTAAAAAAACAGGACAGTGTGTTGTTAGACATATTTCTGAAAAGGGCGAAAGGACACAGACTTTTTTTAATTGTATGGCTTGCACATGGAAAACTTGTATAATCAGTAATACCAAACATTTCTATATGATATAATTGCATGATATACAAAAGTAGACAGAGCTTTTTGTCTCAAACTTATGTCCTTGCTCTCACAAAGACTTGAGAATGTGCATAACTTCAAACACATGAGCAATATCCTTATGTTAAACACATTGTATACACTATGCTTATTATATTTTTTCTAAGCATGTGTGCAAATCTGTTACATCAGAGTTATTTTTCCCCTCTTTTGCTACTCCTTAGTTTGGCAAAATTTTCTAAAGCATAACGGAAGTTCTGTCTGAGACTGAAATATACTTTTTATCTGCCCTCTACTCAGATGAAATAAAAGAAAAAATATGTTTTAAACATACTGATTACTGTGTTTCATTTAAAACTGTCAGAATAACTTAAGTAATCTGTAGATTAATGTAACAGATATCTGTTGATCACAGCAAGCACTGTCCCCCCTTTATAAGTTGTCAGTGATGATAAATTCAGATTTGCTTTACTCTGGTGGCCTGATGATTATCACAGGACAGGGATGCATGTAAATACTTCTCACAACACAATGAATTTCACTTGTTGCCAGTGGGCTGTGCCACAGGTAGAATTCAGAGACAAGATCTAAAATCTTATAGTACAATTTCCTGGTTTATTTATACTTAGGCAACATTAAACTTTTGTCAGCTATCATTTACCTTACCTACTTTTAAAACTTATCTCTGGTTTCCAGTGCTCCTACATACATAGGGAGACATGAATTAAGTAAAATTACATGTAGTTAAACGCCAACAGAAAGAGTAACTTCCCAGGCACTTTTTTTTTTTTTTTTTTTTTAATTTACACACTGGTGAATATTTAACTGTGAGCCCAACAGACTATTATGGTTTCTCTAGTCTGATGTAGGAAAAGAAGCTGGATTCTTGTCTTCCTCAAAGAGATTCCTTATGCATTTTTCATTTTAATATCATAGATTAATATGTATAAACAGCATAAGGAATAGCACCCTACAAAGTCTTTTTTGTGTTTTACAGTCAGATGAGCTTTCACTCTGTGCTCCTCCCTGATGCTTTTCTGGCCAGTTGTAGAGCTTCAGTAGGAGGAGCAGAGAAGATGCCAAACCCAGATCTTGCACTTCTCAGGCAATCACTGTGCTTCTTAGATAAAAGATTATTTTTCCCCCTGTTAGACATCTGTCTCCAATGGGGAATAAGGTTGATGTAGGTTGGTGAGTAAAAAGCTAACAAGAAAACAGTGAGTTCACGTACTTACCTAGTGAGTTTACCAACCTAATTATGTTGTCTTGGTTCTTTCTTGTTTTATTTGTGTTATTTTTAGAAAAGTTAGTTGCCAGAATTATTCTGTTATTGTAAATTAATTAGGAAGTGATTTATATCCCTTAACTCTCAGCTCTGCAAATCCAATTCTCTCTGGTCCTATACCATATGAGAGAATTAAAGATTCAGCAGTGAGATTTCCCCAGCCTCACTAACAACCCAGTACAGACTGGGTTGCATTGCAAAAGAGTGTGTGAAATAAGATAGGCAAAAATAGATGTCACAAAGGAATTCAAGGCTTCATTGTGGTGACTACACAAGGGAAGATGTGCAACAATGATTAAACTTAATGAAAATATTCTCTCCATGGTGGTCGACATAGATCCATATGAAAGGTTATTCATGGACCAGTCAAGACAGCACGTACTCATTATGTCCCGGATGACTGAACTAGACCTGTGCTTTCAAAGTTGTTTTTAAGGTCATCAGTCAGCTTTAACAATGTATTTCAAGTGCTGAGAATATCTAAGGTAGACCTGTTATGAAAGCAGTATATTCTATATTTCTAAGGATGGGTTTAAATGCCAAGAGCTTGTGCAGGCATTGTCAGAGCAGCATGGCTGGACTCTCATATCCAGGTGAAGTGGTGCACTCTAATCTAGCTGAAGATGCAAATATATATTCTGCCAAACACATTACAACCACCCATACTCTGCTTACACAATTTGGCATTGAGAGCCAGCAATCTTTTCCAGTGTTTCAGAAAATCTATCATACCTGCCAGCTTTTAAAATTCAGAAGTGGACCCTGCCTCTCCAGCTGCCATTTCCTAGGCAAAAAGAAATATCTGCTGGCTCTGACACACACCCAAATTGTGTTGGATCTGCTGTGCAAGTACAGATAAGCTGGCCAGTGTGCAGACTGCATATCCAAAAGCACCCTGAAGTATCAAGAGTCACTGCACACGTGAGAGAAGATTGCTCTTTGCTTGCACACCAGCCTTACATTCAGAGTTGTTCTGTAGGTAAAGAGAAAACATGAAAACGTAATAGAGTTAGAAAGAATACAGTCATGTAGCAGATCACACAGAAACTTTCTGAGTATTTCTGGATACAGGAATTTTTCTTTTCTTCTTCTTTTTCAGTGAAGGAACTGGCACTTTTTCAAAATAGTTTAATTGTCATATAAGATCATAAATTCTTTTACTGTTTTGACCCCCAATATGTCTAACAAAATGAAATTCATCTAAGACACAACCCTTGCTGGAGATTGTGAACCTGAGAAGCAATATTTTTATGAAGTGTGAAGTCATTTCAGGCAAGGAGAGAGAAGACAAAACTGTATTCAGCCTTAGGTGTAGCAGCAGTGATTGCTACTCTTGTATCGTAGCAATAAGCCTTCAGAAACAGTCTACGACATAGCCTTCATCTCTTCTCTTGCAGACTCCTTTGCTGTTTGCAACCAAATACCCTAAGTCACACTTTCAAATACTAGATCCTGAAGCCTAATCTGCTATGGTGTTTTTTTGTTTGTTTGTTTTCTTTGGTTTTGGGGTTTTTTTGGGGTTTTTTTTTGTGTGTGTGTGGTTTTTTGTTGTTTGGTGTTTGTTTGTTTGTTTTCAGCTCTTTAACTTCTCTAGCACCGATGAGTCTCACACCATGATGATTATTGATCACTCACAAAGTGCCCTGCATTTGCTTGCATTGCCCTCTGCAAGGCATAACACCCACAATACCCGGCTCCTGGGATCTGGCAAGTTGAAGTGCCCCATGAGAAGAAGGGCCAACAATTGTGATACTTCTCCCAGTTCCTTATAGAATATTTAATCTGCCTCTTCATCCTGGTTGGGTGCTTTATAACAGACTCCCACCATGATATCTGCCTTGATTGCCTCCCCCTGATTCTTACCCATAAACACTTGACCTTATTGTCACCATCACTAAGCTCTAGACAGTCAAAACTCTCCCTGACATACAGGGCTACCCCACCACCTCTCCTTCCTTGCTTATTCCTTCTGAAGGGTTTATAGCCATCCATGGCAGCACTCCAGTTGTGCGAGTCATCCCACCATGTTTCTGTGATGGTAACTGCATCTCAGTTTTCCCATTCACGACGGCTTCCAGTTCCTCCTGTTTGTTGCCGTGCTGCATGCATTGGTGTAGATGCACTTCAGCTGTGCTGCTGATCCCACCACCATTCTGAAGGGAGAAGCCCTAATTCCTACGTAACCATTTGGGCTGGTTTTAGTCAGAAGAGATTTAACTTTCCTTACAATAGCTGGTATGAAGCTAGGTTTCTGATTTTACCCTGAGAAAGTTACAGATAAGGTGTCTTTTTAGCTGGTGCTGTGGAGTGCTTGCACCAATTTAAAGGTCTGTCTCAGCTTCTGACACTGCAGCTGCGTTCCCAGTTCTCGCTGTCTCGCTACAGGCAGTGCAGGGGACACACCGTTCAGACACCTGACCCAAACTGACCAGCATTTTGCTGGCTAGAGTTAAACCATGACACCATTCTCAGGTGCTTCCATAGTTTCTAGCACATCAATAACCCCTGTGTCTGCTGCTGCAGGGATCTCTATTCCCTACCTCCACTGAGACAGCAGATTGAGGTACCTCGCTCACACACTGTCCATCAAACGTTGGCGTGCCAGCCTCAGGTTTATCTCCAGTGAGCCTGGTTTTATCCTTTTCTCCCTTCAAATCTGGTTTAAAGCTCTTTCAATAAGCCCTGCTAAGTCCTGTGCAAAGATCCTTTTCCCCCTTTGAGACAGTTTACCCTGTCTGTTGCCAGCAGGCCTGATATTGTGTAAAAAAAAAACCCAGAATTCTGCCGTTTGTCCTGGGACATCTCCTGAGATACAAAATCTTTGGTGGGACCTTTCCTTCAAGCCAAATCACTACATGTATTTTTACACTGGGGGGCTCGTGCCATTTGTACCATGCACATATGCAGGCTGACAGGCAGCGACTTCCAGGCAAAGGTGTACACAAACAACCTCACCTCCGAATCCACTCGCTCAGACCCCGCATGCCAAGAGAGCCAGTCATCATCCCTCCTCTCCTGACAATCCTTCACACAGCTCTTACTTTGCAACAGCTGGTAAAGTTCAACTTGCTGTCACATGAAAGGGAGTAAGCGGCCGAGAGCAAGGGCAGCAAACTGTAATGTGGGGGTGTTCAGGGAAAAGGGGGGAAAGAAAGAGGAAATTCATTAAATGAAAATCTGGCTGCTGCAAAATCTTTTAGTACATTAACCCAGCATGGGGTCTGAAGCTGTGGTGTAAGAGCCCGACTGTGTCCTCTGTTGCTTCATTACTATTTTATTGATTTCAGAGGAGAATATAAATCCAGGCCAGCCTGACTGTCTTAGGAAAACACAGAGCTGCCAAAGTTAATGTGCTAAAAGGAGGGAAACTTTGGAATCAAAACTGGGGGAAAATGAGTTTATAATGTACTGTTGTTGTCTGTCTAAAAGGCAAAAGGCTCATCTCCAATTTAAATTATGCTATGCTATCTGTTTTGCCTTTTCGAAAGAACCTAAAAAACTCGGGGAAGGCACAATAAAACTTCCTTTAAACAGAGAAAGCAGCAGCTTGAAACCAAAGTGATTACATAGTTTCCTTGAAAACAGTTTGTTACCTCTAAAATCACTTAGCACAAGGGCAGTCCATTCTCACTACTGAAATCAAATAACAGCAGAGATCCAGCACAGAAGTTCCCCAGATAAGAATTCTTACAAATTGGTATTATAACTGGTATTATATTATGAATTCTATAATAAACTGGAGGATTTCAAAAGGGTCATTGAACTTTTTGAGGGCTGCCATAAAAGTGGGTTTCTGCCACTTTGTCACCTTTGCACCCTGAGACCACTGAGCTCCCACATTGAACCAAGGACTGAATTCTTCTGCCGCTCACTAAGCAGCGCATCATCCTTGTAGCCACTTAGCCTGGTCCTAGATACACAAAATAAATCCTTAACATCCAGATTGCTACAAGAAAGTGAAAGAGGTCTGGCATTTTGATACCAAACGCTGACAGTTTTGTAAACGTGTGTGATTTTTTCTGTGAAAGGAATACAGAATTAGAAGAGTCTTTGGAGCTACTGAACTGGAGATACCTACAGTATTTTCCATCAGTTGTTAACCTCTTTACCCTCTCTCTGCCTTTGCTCCAGATGTTTCCTTTCCTTCTTCAAACTTCTAAATGAAGTAGCAGCATGTGAGAAACCCTGCAAGAGGAGAAGCTGGAGGAATCCAACATACAAACAGCATTGTGTTATGTTGGAGGCAACCCTCGCAGCTCAGCAAATACAAGCACATGAATTTAATGTATTTATTTAGACATGGAGCACAGGGTCAGTGCCAGCCCCAGCTGGTTACGACACTGCACCTTTTTCCATCAGGAGTAAAACTGTTTCTTCCTAAGACTTAGCAAAACCCTGCAGCAGGCATATATGGAATAAAAGAGCTCCAGCAATATCTCATTTTGTGTCCCAACAGGTTTAAGACCTGAATGTTTAAAAAATTTTGGAAGTATTTATTTTTCTTAATTGAGATCCTGATAATGTTATAAATGCACACCCATTTTTTAACCTAGCCAAAGCTTGCTGTCATCTACTTCCTAAGTTCCACACTTTAATAACAAAGTTGATGGAAAAACATTCTGATGTTTCTGTTTTGAATTTCCCATCTTTTATACCTGCTTGTTCTTACTCCAGGAAGCATAAGAGAAGTTCCTATTCATCTTCCCTGGACTTTTCTTTCTTTTCAGACCATTCTGATTTTCACATCCCATAATTTCATCATGTTTCCCCCTGACTTGTGTTTATTTAAATACCTACCCTTTCTATTACTTTTTGTAAAAAATACATTTTTCAGATTCTTGACCATTACTATTGATTTTCCTTAGACTGACTTGATTTTGCAGTAATATTTTGGACAGAGGAGTAGGAGAGAAAGAGAAGAGAATCTAGGTTTTGAATTGTTCCCTGGAGGACCCTGTCTTTCTCCATCGACTATGTAGGAAACCATACTGACATCTTACGAGATTTCTCCCCTACAGCTGTACATGAGCAGAGGTTTGTATTGATCTGTGGAAAATGATGCCCAAAAAAACGTAACAGCAGAAGATATAAAGGAGAAAAGCCTTCAAAAAATGCCAGGCTGAATTAATGAGACCCAGCCAAGAATTGTGCATCAATAAACTTCAAATAAAAGTAATGAAAAGTATGTATATAAATTCTTTATTAGATATTTTAACACATTTTTAGAACAATTAAAATAAAATCATGCAGAATATATGCATAAATAAAAGATAATATAATTTTTAAAGTCTGTAAAAATTAAACAAGCCTAAGTAGACTGTATCCAGGTAAATGAAAATTACATAACAAATAACAAAATAATTTAGCAAATAATTTTCTTTTTGCAGAAATCCCACATGGAATTGAAAATACAAATTAGGATAGGTCTGTAACTATTATTCTGGTCATCATTAATATATCACGTGTAATGATAAAAGATAGAGAAATTCCATGGATTTTATTCACAAAATGTACCTAGTATATAATTTAATTCAGCAATTCTTATATTGACCATTAGTTGCCTCCATATCCACAGTATGTAAAAATACATGTAGTGATGTCTGTAAAAAAATGTAAAAAGCATGTAAACTTTTTAAAAGGTAAGAAAAGTTTAGAAGTTAAAATGTCTGCAGAAATATATCCTCTGAATATGTCTTCCTATTTTTCTTTAGATCTTACTAATTTTCTTATCCCTCTTTTTTATCTTTCCCCAAAATTTTGGGCACACAAGTTCTCTAGCTTGAGTATTCATTACTTTCAGAAAGTTCATATAAGCTTAATTTTTCAAGCATGTTCAATGAAGAGCCGACTACTATTAATGAAATAAGCATTTTTGAAAATGCCATTCTAAAAAGCAGATTGCAAACCTCCAATTCATTAATACATACACATGTCTGAGTAAATAAAAAGTCACTGAAAGCCCAAAGTAATCTGACATTGAATTTTGTTCATGAGAACGTGAATTGCCACTTTAGCTAAGTGGGGAAGTGGAAAAGTTTTCAAATTTTTATTTATTTCCTAAATATGTATTTTACCTGTTTAAAATACATGGACTTGTGCTCATTAAGTTCTGATCTTCTTCCTATACATAAGAATATCATCATTTATTATTGTTGTTGATAATGAAACCTCAGCGAGACCCCTGGAAAGGGTCAGCTGCAAGCATAAAAATTCTGTTTTCAAAGGCTGTGCCCAACAAGGTCTCTTTCCTGGCTAATTACGTGAAAAACCACACACAATGGCGCTCTCCTGTGTAACTCGCACAACACTGCAATTCATCATCATGGACGTTGGCCGGGCATTTGACACTTCCCAGTATGAACTGTGATATCCGAGACCTAAAAGAGGCAGAGACTGAACATGGAATTAAAACAAACAAACCTGAGCCCTCCCCAAATTTGCACCAAGCTGTGAATGCAGAGCAGGCTACAATCCAATGCTGAAAGTCAGTGAAATTCAGCACATACGATCCCAGTAAGGAGAAGGACATTCCTTATTTTTTCGTAAATTTCCTCTTTTCCACCGGGAACCATCTCTGCGACTCAAGCCCCAGAGTGAAGCCTATAAACCGCTGGTGTTTAGTGACCATCTGCACCAGTAGTTCCATTATCTGAGGCTGGAGATTGATTTTCCTTTTCCTTGCATGTTCACTTACCCTAATGCCCCAGAGTCTGCAATGGAGCCAGCAGCACATAATGCAAAGACAGCTCTTAAGAGATCAAAAGCGAAAGTATCAGCAATATCATTATGTTCTGAATCTTTTGTAGTAGTTTTTTGTCTAAAGCTACTGCAACAGGAATCCACTGATGGTGTCTAGGCCCTGCTTTACGAAGCTTAAGTGCAGAGCTCAGAGGAGCTTTGCCTTTCTCAGAGGACAGTGCATAGGTCCCCCCGGTATAAGCAACGGCTCCATTATGAACAGGCACCAGTATTACAAACATGGATTTCAGACAAGACCGGTAACTCAGAAGGCAACAGCAATGCTCGTTCAGATTTGGAGGCTGGAAACCAGCAGAAGGTCATCTAAAAGAGTACCAGAACTCAACAAATATTTTTAGTGGCATTAATAGTATGTTCAAAGTTGGGTCAAGTAGTATTGCTGTTCCTAAGCCTTTGCCAGTGATTACTGTTATTCCTCTTACAAAATGTTTCTTTTCTCCATCATTGATGTGTCAAAGGCTCACACAAATACCGGGGGAAATGAACTAATTAACTCCCTATATAGAAGGAGAAGTGAAACTGGTGGGGCACAAAGGCCAGGTTCTGAAAAGGACTCGGCATGCTGCGGTTGCCATTGTTCCCAGCAAACTGGTCTCAGTGGACCTGCCGGATGCCAAGATTTTTAAGAATTTGGCAACTTATTTAGCTTCCTAAATGGGATCTGAATCCAGCAAATCTGTCTCTTTGTATCTAGTCAGTTTAACTATTTAGACATTTCCTCTTTTTCCCCCCAGAAAACCCCACAAAACAAAACCATATGAATAGAGAAGTGCTTTGGCCTTTCAAAACCTTAAACAATGCTCCCCTTAAGAGCCTAGTAGGAAAGCAAATCTCCTTCCCATCAGTGCCAGAGCAGAACTAGTGAATACCTTCTACAAACCTGAGACTTTCAAATTGCTTTTGTTCTAACCACACCTGTGTGCCTATAAAGAGTATATGTGTGAAAATACACAGGAAAATAGATACCATTATTACGCTATTGATCATACTGTGTATTCAAAATACATTCTTGATCCCTGGTCTACTGCTCTGTAAGAGTCATCCATTGGAATTCTGCACTACTGCACCTGCATACTATCTCTATGAGGTAGATTTATGGTAAGATTTCCATTTAATGATGGAAATTATAAGCATAACAGGAAAAACAACAACAAATTTGTTTTGCTGATGAAGAGTCTGGAGAACAAGTCCTGTGAGGAGCAGCTGAGGGGACTGGGGTTGTTTAGCCTGGAAAAGAGGAGGCTCAGGGGAGACCTTATCAATCTCTACAACTACCTGAAAAGAGGTTGCAGAGAGGTGGGTGTTGATCTCTTCCTCCAAGTGACGAGAGAATGGAGGAGAGGAAACGGCCTCAAGTTGTGCCAATGAAGGTTTAGATTGGATACTGAGAAAAATTTCTTCACTGAAAGGTTTATCAGGCATTGGAAGGGGCTGCCCAGTGGAGTGATTGAGTCATCATCCCTGGAGGTATTTAAAAAAGATGTAGATGAGGTGCTTAGGGACATGGTTTAGTGCTGGTATTAGCAGTGACAGGTTAATGGTTGGACTTGGTTATCTTAAAGGTCTTCTCCAACCAAAAAGATTCTATGATTCTTAAAGACTTTTGGGTTCCATGTCCTGTTTGAAATCATGGCTACTGCTATATTAAGCATCTTTTAAGATGTTACAGATTAGCTCCTGCATGTGACTGGTTGTGATTCATTAGCAGGTCTTCCACCAGTTTTCACTTCACAATGTGACTCACTGATGTTCTCAGAGAACAAGCTCGATTCATTCCCCACCTCTGAGGTTAGAAAGTGCTTTAACCATCAGTACCAAAAGACACTGTGGTCTGCACCTGAAGTTGATATGATTGGGCCAGACAGAACAGGAGTAAGCACAGTGCTCCAAACATCAAAAAGTTAGTGGGAACCAGTGATTTTAGTCTAGTGAATGGCTAAAGCCACCTAAATCAGGAAAAAAAAAGGTGTAGATAGAATCCATATCTACCACTGTTGTTTCTGCCAGCAATGTATTTTTTCTGTGTTCTTTCCCACATCGTAAGAAACAAAGGGAATGTACTTAAACTGAAAGATGGTTTGGTTTGAGTTTGGGGTGTTTTTTTTTGTTTTGTTTTGTTTGATAAAAAGAAAATACTTCATTTTTAGGAAACTAAAACATTTTTAGTTATATGTGGAACTCATTGCACAAGATGGCAAGACTAGGAAAATAACAGGATTTTTAAGAAGATTAAACATCTGAATGATGACTATAAACATCAGAGATGCATCAGACAAGATAAGTAATACATAAAGGATGTAAAATTGCGAGATACAGGGTGTATGCTAAGTCCTAACTAATAACTAAGTCCTAACTAATAACAGGCATCCCTTTGGTTAAATAATAAGGGGACATCTTATTTTTATAAATATATTTACTGTCAATTAACTATGAATTATCAGTGAGTTTATTATTTTTTGTTTTACTCAAATTCCATGTTTTTCTTATTTTCTCCCTTTTCATGTTTGTTGAAACTTATACTATACTACAACACAATATTTCTTACAAAAAATTATATCCCTTCATAAAATGCCTAACAAATTTTACTGTTATTACCACACCACGAATCTTCATATATAGAATTCATATGTAGAATTTAGGCTATACAAGAGAAACAGGAATCTTTTTCTTCCTCTGTTCAAATCCTGATCACATACATTTATTTATTTTAAGAATAGAAGAGGCAATCAAATGATCTTGATCTCAGGCATTAGAAGAGGCTGGGGCGGGGGGGGGGGAAGCGGACACCACCCGGGGCGGACCATCACTGGAGGTTTATAAGAGACACATGGATGAGGTGCTTAGGGACATGGTTTAGTGGTGGTATTAACAGTGTTAGGTTAATAGTTGGACTTGATGATCTTAATGGTCTTTTCCAACCTAGAAGGTTCTATGATTCTATCCAGTCAAATATTTTGTAGTTATTACTGTTAGAGACCAATGATGTATCTGAATAAATCACATATTTTGGCAAGGTTTATAGTCTTTATTTGAATAGCTCATGAAACACAGAATCCACTAGCACCTTGTTCCAACAGTCAACCATGCTGTCAGAAATGTGCCTTCTTTCGCATATGACAAGTATTAACAAATGCGGAACGACTGTGATAACTTACTATGGCAAACTCCAGAAATCGCTGAGTTAGAAAATGGGATTTTTAGGTGTGTCAAAAAATGAAATCTGGATTTCATCTTCTTAAAATGTAGAATACATGAGAACAAGTGTTGTAGAAACAGTCTTTTACCCTAGAAAATGATTAATGAATTAATAGCAAGAGAAGGAACATGTAGCTAATGAGGTCTTGGAAATGCTAGTAACAGTGCCTGGCTCATACGTGTCTATTGTCTACATCCTCAGCACTACTGACACAGGTGAATGGCAGGTATGAACTTACCTTATAGCGACCCTCACCTCTGTGTAGGCTTTATAGACATTCATTAGCATGGGGAAAGTGTCATACACATTTCACATTGGATTCTTCCCTCAAACACAAGAGCCTGATAAACAGAGGGTGTTTACACTAATCAGCCTACCAGAAGGATTTATCTTTTTGTCACTGACAAAAAGGAGTGTATGGGAAAACAATTAATTCTCCAATAGCTACAGGAAGGCTCTTAATACAATTACTTGGCTCTTGTTCTCATTTACACCTAGTACTAAGAAAGAACATTGACAAGAGTGAAGTTAGTTATATCTGCACTCAGGTCTCTTCCTCTTGCCAGACAGCAGTGAAGTTGCCATAGTGTAAATGTCAATTGTGTGGTTTGATTTCACACCCTTAAAAAATAAGACAACCACATCAAAATATAAACATGCACGCTATGGAGAATAGCACTTCGCCCTTTGTGAATTTCACAAATGCTGCTTGGCTGGTTTTCTAACCCCATGGATGTATGTTCTTTGCAGGCTGGGAGGGACGTGTTCCTGAGCCTCTAATGTCTTCACCTTACATCTAATGGTCTGGGGACATCTTGACTCAATCATCCAATTAGATCATGGCCAAGCTGTCCTTCATCCCAGAATGTGACAGTGTGTGCTCTTGGATTTCACAGCACCCCTGATTCTTCATTGTGAATGTCTTTGCTACACCAGTAGTATGCAAGCAGCTGTCTGTTTATATACACATAGAATTGATCCAGAACAATTTACTACGTGCCTTTATGACTTGGGTCTCTGAACTGGAAGCAAATCTGGACAAGATATGGTGGCTAGTCCTGATGCCCAGGGAAGAATCATTCTGCCTTGGGCTGGCAATAGCCAGGGCAATTAGAGAATGCGATGTGCCTGGGCTGACACATCCCAGGCTGACCCTCACTACAATTCAGTAACTAATCACAGGTTCAACTTCACATGTAGATCATAACTACCTAAAACCTAGAGCCTGTGCACCAAGTACCTCCACAGTTCTCCAGGTGCCAGACAGAGATCTGCTCAAGGCAAGACTAACAATTTCACACTTAAAAAGAATGTCTGTGAATGTAAAGAGAAAGATCCCTTTTTCTTTTAAGACCATGTGTTTCTACAGCTTCTCTGAGGAACACACAGCTGTTTGGCTATATTACTGTTTTGCCTGATGAGCATTCAATTGCCTGGCACAGCTTGTGGGCTGAGGCCAAATTCTGTCGCTCATGCTGGTGTTTACTGTATCCTTTCTAAACTCCTTTTATGAAGTTTTTTACTGTGTATGCAATAATACTCTTTTTCTTGAAAGATTCCAGGAGTTTTCTTTTGCCTCCCCATCCTCCTAATGTGAGGAATGCCTTTAGTAAAGGACACGCAGCCTTTCCGCTCTAATCTCCAGTTAAATAAAACATAAGAAGAAACAGGAGAGGTAAGGAAACAAGAGAGAAAGGGAAAGATGCAAAGGAGAAAAAAAAAAAAATTAAAAAATATATATAAAGGAAAGACAGAAGGCAAAAGGAAATAAGTGGAAAAAAAATTAAATATGGTTGCTTATGTGTTTGAATTCTGAAATTGCTCCACAACCTCATAATAGGATTAATAGGTTTCAAAGGACTAATAATCACTAGGATGACTGAATGCCTTTTAACTGGCTCTGCTTAGTCAACCTAGGAGGACTTTCTGCTCCCCTGACTGCCATACATACGATCCCTTTCTTAGTGATCTCTAACCTTTCATGGGTCATTTTTCTTCTTGCCTTTCTCGTTGCTTTTCCTCCTCTGTTCATTAAGGCTCCTCTTTTTTTCCCTTCCATGCTCTGAAGTCTCTTTCGCTCACTTTTTGCTCCAATTCCCCCTTCTCTCTGATACAGAGACATAAACATGCTGCCTGAGCACTTTACTAGGGTGCTGATGGGAACTTCCCTAAGGAGATGACAGTATACTCCAGCACAAAGAATAAAGTCTGCTAGAGCCAAAAATCAAATATTGCCATTTTGTCTCTTGTAGACCAGCTTTTTTCACTGAGATGCTGGACTTTCATGCCAGTGTTAGTCATTTGCCTTTGGCACAAATTTTAATTAACTGGATGAGGCAGAGAAATTCCACTATTACTCAAATCCTGCTACCTTACAGTCATATATGAGCTCTTATCAAATTGCTCTTAAAACACTGTGTTTGGTAGCTTTCTTATCTCTAGTAACCAGGCGTTTCTCGTAGTTGTTATTAAGTTCACTTACAACCATTGGTGAGAAATCCTGAAGTCAAATTACATACTGTATATGCTAGAAATCGCATACTGAGTTCAGTTCTATCTGTGGGGAAATGATGTTCTCTTAAGCAAGCTTTGCTAGTTGTACATAGCTCTTCCCTTTTCTGGCATTCACTGATTTTCAGGAAGTCTGAGCAGCCATGACTGAATGGGTGAAGAACAAGATGGACAGGCATGAATGTAACAGGTGCACGGGACAACCACTTCAGAATCAGAATTCAAAAATGTGCATACCCTAGCAAGAGAAGAAGCAGATATATCCCACCATTTACTGCACTGGATCGACTATCAGAACCTTTTTGTTTTTCTTCCCCAACTCGTCAAACTTTCAAAAACATTTTAATTTTGTAGGTGTGGCGCTTGCCTTTCCTAATAACAAGCATTCAGATTCAGCTGAAACCTCAAGTCTTCAAGTGCTGGTACTCTCTTTTTAGTTGGTTCATTTAATTTGTCATGGTCTTCTCAGTCTGATTTTGTGCACCATATTCCTTAAAAGGAAATGTGTCATGTTCATCTACACTCCGCAGGAAGTAGGTAGCAAGTAGATGGTGTGCTCACTTAGCAGTGATTTACGCTGCTTCACATGATGTGAAATTAAACACAGGACAGTGAATTTAACAATTCACAGGGGCTTAAAACTGAGCTGGATAGTTGTTGATGTGAGAAATGCCGTTACGCTCGTACATCTAGCTCAGGAAGCCTATGAACCTCAGGTGGTGGAGCTGGGAGCATATGCAGATGACAGATTATGCTGCCCAGTCCTTATATTTTTCCTGCTGTAGCAGGTAGAGTGCTGAGGTAAATGAACTTTTGACCTGAACATTTACAAACCCATTTATATTCTGAAGCTTTGTGCTAAGTGGGGCTCCTCTAGACACTGGGAATCATCACCTGTCTTTCAGCCAGTTTCCAGCTACTTTGCATTGACAGGAATGTTCAGGGAAAATGGAAAGCATTTGAAATAGTTTCCTAGTGATGATTCTACCTATAGATCTATGTATAGATCTTAAATGGACTCTCTAAGAATATTTGTTAATAAGCACACTTGGTCATTGACTGAAATGCTATGAGATTGATATCTGTCTGAGCAATTAAAAAGGTGCAGATAGATGTCTCTGAGAACAATTCTGATGTACATTAGGGACACTAAACCAAACTGATTACTTGATATTAGATGCAAGATACTAATACAGCCTAATATAACCAATGACCTAACAATATCAGTTACTCAGCATATATCTGCTTTCCTTGCCCTGTGTAATAGAGTAGTACTTCCCCTTTTTTTTTAAAGAACTTAGAGATTTCTGAGTGGTCTTGAACTAGAACAATTTCCTAGCTACCCAATAATTCTTTTTCTATCTAAGCAAACTAAGAATTTGTGTAAGAAACTTAGAGAAAAAAAAATCCCCTATGTTATTCTTAAGGACAGACATGTTTCTATGTCTTTCTGTACTTCATTCCCATCCCAAGTCCAAACCCAAAAGGGAACTTCCCTATAAATACACAGACACTATTACAAAATTGAGGGTTTTGAAACAAATAGAAATGATAAATTCTATCCTAGAAGCAGTCAAAAGACTCAAAGATCACTGATAGAAAGAAGGCATTAAAGGCAGCACATCCTTCCTATGCACCAACAAGATTTTCCCTGCTGGGTGACCTACCTCAACTAACCGTCAGAAAGAATTAGTCTCAAGGGAATGTTTTGCTTATAGATTTATAAATGTTGACAATAATCCTAAATGGATGTTAGGGGAATTGACAAATCTCAGCATTTTTCTTGATGTATGTGTGCCTGGGGGGGACTGTGGAGGCCCCAGCATTCATTAAAAAGAAGCAAGCCATTGACAGTTGACAGAGAAAGACAGGTAGCATAGCTAGAAAAGTAGAAGTTATTTGTTGACACAAATTGTGGAGTATAACCTAATAATCTAGTATTCTCTTCCACTGTTGTTTCTAGGCTCACTCAAAGTATACAGACCATAAGGCATGGTGTGCTCAGTGCAACAGCAAAATTGCTTACTCTATAAATGCATTTATTGTGGAAGTTTGAATGCTCAGGAAAATAATGTGGACTAGATTAAATCCGGAATTAGTGCTTTAGTAACGATTTGGGGGGCAGCTGTGGGTTGTATTTTTGGGTTTTCTCATCATGCATGTGCGGTTTTTTTTCCTGGAGGTCAATGCACAAGTTAAAACAGCATCTTCTGGCAGAATCCTCATTGTTCTGAGTTCAGTGCTGTCTTGTTATCTTGACAGAAAGGAGGGGAAAGACAACAAACAAGGAAGCTCAGAAGTTTAAGTTTAACTTTACATTTGACTGTGGGCTAAAACCTTGCCAGGCAATTTCAGCTAGAAATCTATAACAGGACCACTGACAGGGAAACCCTCAGGATTTATATAGGAGTCTGAAGAGGAACTTTGATGAATTTTCCTTGATAGTGTATTAATTGCAACTAGCTTTTATAGCTATCAGCCTTCAGTTTAAATATTATTTGATAATAAGTGAAAACCAGGAAATATGCCAATCTGAGCTCCCATTTACGGATTTCTATTCATAGATGTCGTAGTTTAATCCCAGACAGCAACTAAGCACCTCACAATCTCTTACTCCCTCCCCCACCTGGTGGGCTGGAGATGGGGAGAGAATCAGAAGAGTGAGGAAACTTGTGGGTTGAGATGAAGATGGTTAAATAAGTAAAGCAAAAGCCACAAAGGCAAGCAAAGCAAAACAAGGAATTCATTCACCACTTCCCATCAGCAGACAGGGATTCAGCCATCTCCAGAAAAGCAGGGCTCCATCATGCATGACAGTTACTTGGGAAGACAAATGCCATCACTCCAAACATTGTCCCACTTCCTTCTTATTCCCCCAACTTCATATGCTGAGCATGATGTCATATGGTACGGAATATCCCTTTGATCAGCTGCGGTCAGCTGTACCAGCTGTGTCCCCTCCCAGCTTCCTGTGCACCCTCAGCCTACTTGCTGGTGGGCTGGGTTGAGGAGCAGAAAAAGCCTTGACTCTGTGTAAGCACTGCTCAGCAATAATGAAAACATCTCTATATTGTCAACACTGTTTTCAGTACAAATCCAAAACATAGTCCCATACTTGATACTATGGAAAAAAATTAACTCTTTACCACTCAAAACCAGCATGATAGTGAAATGAAAAAAATATTAAAAACCAGAATCACAGTTATTTTTATACTATTGAGAAATAATAGTTCTGAATTGTTTTAAAAAACACCTGCATAGATTGATCGATAGCACTGTATCATCAAGAATACTGCGAGTGTATTTGTAAGAGTCTGTTTAAAGAAAGTGAGAGACTCACATGGGTATGCATAACATCCCTAGGATGGAAATATTGTTGTGTGACTCATCTCCTATTTCCTACTGACAGAGAACTCTTAAAAGCAAATTTCACAGTATTTAATTGAGTCTGGTTTTAAACAAAACTAGCAAAAAGTCCTCCAGCACCTCTGGGGACCACAAGAACGCATTCATTTCCTCTGTTCTACATTCTCTCATGTCTTAGGGAAAGTGATTCTGTAGTAATAGAACTTAGAAGAGTAGTATAAACCAGGTCCCATTATAGGTAGCAGTGTACGTAAAGACTGACCATACTTGTAATCTTAACAAGCAAAAATTAAAGAAAACATCATAGCTATTTAGAGGACGGACATTGAAAAAAACCAAATTTGGCAAGTCTGGCCAATATCATATAGAAAGTCTATGCAAATATAGGAAATAAGTCAGACCACCTCTGAATTTCTCCTTTGACACACTCCCCTTGTGCTGCTCCTTTCTCTTTTGTCCTTTTACTCCACCCTACATCGTATTTCTGACAAAAATTAATAGAGTTTCTGCATCAGCTCCCCTACACCAGGGTTGACACTCAGATCAGAGTTTTGCAGCTGATATTGAGTGGGGCTACCCTTTCACAGCTAATGTGCAGCTGAAGGGAACTACATATTGTGTTTCATTTCTTTCCTGACAGTTTCTCCCCTATCACAATCATTTCTATGCTGTTTTCCTGCTTTTATCTGTTAACTATGTGTCAATAACCAAAACCAGTATTTCAGGAAAAGTCTTACCAAATCTTGACCTTTTTTTGTGAGGCAAGGCCATGTTTCTGAATGCAGCCCCAGATGGCTGTCTTTTTAGGATCCACTGTAAACTTATGTTTAATTTCCTGTCTACTACCAGCCTTAGTCCATCAGTATTGCCCTCACTTTCACAGACTTCTATATACCATGGAATATCAGTATTTTGGACTGTTTTCCCCAAGAAATAATAGCTTCCATTTTACTAGCTGACACTCAACATACTGCAACACATATTTGTAACTTTTTACTTCTTCCTATGTTATGTTTCTGGTTTCAGAAATGCCTTTTTTTTTTTTTTTTTTTGTCATGAGTGTACATATGAAGACTGGTTGTAAAGAAACGGACATAAGGGTAAAATTCCAAATTCCCAGTAGGTGGGTGAAGTACTTCTGGCATCATTGAACTATCCATCCCTATATACGGTTTTCAAAGCCAGAGTTCAGAGGCACCAGGGTACAATCTGGCTCTCAGCTGCCCATACAGTTTAATGGAACTTAATGAGTTCTCAGACTGACATATTTTCATGAAACTCCTGACCTCAGGAGAAAAACATGTTTTTTTGGTTTTTGGTTTTGTTTTTGTTTTTTTTTTTACTAAAGTAGTGAAAAAGTTTAGCATGTGTATATACTGGAGAAGGATTCGTAATGAGGTTTTATGCTTCACCCATCATGTTAAATTGATAATCTTTAACTGACTTGTGTTTACTAGTTACTGCATCTGACACATTTCATTCATGAGCACTTACTATGCCTCTTCTGCAAGATGGGAGTCCTGGAGCCTCGTGTGAAAAACATGGTGAGAAAAATTCCTTGCTCCCATGAAGTTCATTTCAGATGTTGTGTAGATAAATTACATAAGAAATCATCTTCATTATGGGTGAAACTCATTATCAGAGGACTAACACAAGGATCTCTGTGTCCTTTCAAGTCTCTCATGGGCCAATATTGCAGGACTTCACCTGGGGTGAAGACATGTCTGAATACCTGTATCGGAACAAGGTAGTAATCTGTGCGAAGCAGTGAAACTGCAGCGTCCCCCAAACCCTGTATGTTGGGGATCTTAGAGGTAGCCCTTTGTCTATGCTTTCACCAGGAGGAAAACTTGAGCATGTAGACACAAAGTCCCACATTTAAAAAAAAAACATAATCAGTGGCAAAAGTAATATTTAGAAGACAGCAGCACATTACAGAGGACAACCGTTTGCAGCTCTCTGATCCAGTCTTTCATTTCTTTCTCTTATTTCTTACTCATGATATCTTGGCAACTCTTTCTGCTCCAGGATGTATGTTTTCCTGCCTCCCACACTACTTCTGAAGTCTTTAAACATGCTAGGAAATGAGCATCCACTGCGTCCCACCAGCTGCTGTAGGGCAGCTCTCTCTGTGTCCTGCCCGGAGAGTCAGTGCAACCCTGGGCCGGGGGGTGGGGGTGAGGGGATGGGTGAGGAATGCATCTGAGATTTCCTGCCGATTGGGAAAGGTGAGTGATGGAGACGAGGAAATATTAGAAACGATTGCAGGAAACAGATACCACTATCTTTCCTAGTTTCTCACAACAACAGTTACCTGGGGCACACCAGACATTTCACTTCATGTAGCAGTTAATTAGCAGAGACCACCGGTACAAATTTCAGTGTTCCTGATACTGACAGCAGCTGCAGTTTATGCAGAGATTAGCCCTGGCTTGTGTTCTTTCCACCCACTAGCTCTCTTCAAGACCCGGTTTGTAATTCAGGTTATAACACTTCAAAGAGTTTGACCTTCCTCTGTGTCACCCAGCTGAAGACACCGAAGCAAAGGCAGTGGATTTACATTGAGATGGGAGAGAAATCAGTTCAGAGACTTGAATGTTCAGAGGAAATAATTTTTCCTTCTTAGAAGATAATTCCCTACATATTGTTGAGGGGTGCTGCCTGGTAGCACAGATGATTCATTTCTTCCACATACAAAAAAAGCAGGGTTTAAAAGATGCACAAGATGCTTTTCCCACATTCAGCAGAATTATTCTCAGGTGAACATATTAAGCATCTATTGTTGCTAAAACATAAAAATAGCAGTGTTAGCATTTCAGACTTTACCTGATTCAAATACTGAGCTAACAGAAATAGTGCTACAAATTCCCCATTTCTTCCTTGTGTCCTTCCTGGGAGTCATATGGTTGCATGAAAGTTTGAAGAAACAGCAAAATTCTGCAGAAAATAAGAACAACAGAGACATAATAAAAATACTTCATGGGACAGCAGTAAGGATTAATGCTTCAATATCACTACGACAACCTTAAAAAATAATTTTATTGAAATATGTTTTATTTTACCATTATTTTTCTCATTATATATCTCATTACATAAATGACACAGAACTACATGATGCTTCCTAATATCTCCTGCTGAGCTGCCAAAATCTGCTGATACTCTCCTGAATGTTGTAACAGAAGAGTGAAACTTTCTTTAGCGTGCAACTCTTGCATGCAGAAACAGGACTATTGATGTGCATCTGGCACAGAAGCTCTCAAACTGCTGCCCACGGTCTGCTGGTGATTCACATCACCACTGATCTGAAGACCCACATCACATACATGGTGTTTCAGCTGAATGCTAAAGGTGCACAATGATTTGTGTTGCTGACTGACATTGGTTCAGAGTCCTAACAATTTGGGAATAACTGTTTGAGAGCTGCCACTGATCAGCTGTGAGCAAGATGCTTCACCTCTGTGTGCCTTTGTTTCCCTTCCAGCACCATCTGTTTTGCTTAATTAAAGCAAAAGACTGTAAAGCACTGTAAAGACCTTCCCTTCACAGGCATTTGTGAAATGCTTTTCACAGTGCACCTCTGAATTCATCCAGGACACAAAGCTGCCAAGCCAACATTGATTACTACTATTAACGATACGTGTTTTAACTTGTCAGCTATGATAGCACTCTGACTAACAACATAGGAAACCAGAATCTTAAGAAGCAAAAAACCCCAAGCATAATTTCGTATGAAAAACCAAAGAACTCTGTGTGCTGATTGGGGTATTGCTCTTTCCATCAAATATGAAAAGAATCCTTGCACCCAAAAATGTATGCTAAACTATCATGATCTTCTCCAGATTGCTATGGAGTATAGCAATCTCTGAGTGTGTAGGGTACTTCAAAGCACTTTGCCTCTCAAAGGGTCGTTTTTCATACAGTCATTTTCATGCAGTTTTCCAACCTTGTTTTTCATGGATTTTTCAAAATGCTAATTTTTGCCTACTCTGCTATAATCTACTTGAGAGTTTGGATGGGATTTTACACAAGGGATGCAAGGGATATACAAGAGATAATGTAAGGAAGAAATCAAAGGCTGTTACGTAGTTTTAGCTGCAGAAATAAAGCTGTGTTTCAGCGCAACCCTAATTACAGTTTTGTCGAGCCCTGCTGATAAGTTGCCCTGGTAAACAGCTCTTTATTGTTCTTTCACATTCAGTCACCATGGCAACGAGCATTTTAGGGTTTGATCCTGAGAGATGCCAAGCACCTGCTTCTGTGGCAGTATCTATGGGAGAGGAGGATTCGAGACATCTCATAAGATCAGTCCTTTCAATGATAACAGATTTGCTAAAGAAAAAAAAAAAATCTTTTGATGTGCTTATTTGGAAGGAATCGTGAAAAAAATATCACAGGTAAAACCTGGTCCCAGTTATACCTTACAAACATTCCGAGTATCTGACTGCAGGCATGGGTGTAGTGAAATACAAAAACAAAACAAAACAAACAAAACAAAAAAACCCACACACCAAAAAACCCAAAAATAAAAAAAAAACACATGCAAAAAAAAAAACCCCAAACCCAAAACGAGCCTAAGGTTCTAACTTTAGAGGAAATGCAAGTCAGAAACAGAGCCCCAGAGTGTCACTGACAAAATGCTGGGAAGATGAATTCCCTTTCATTCACTGCCAAATCCCTCATTGCCTTCTTATTGTAAAAAAATATTGCTTGGGAGGTCAAACCCAGGTGATAAACAGCTGAGCAAGTTTTCTATTTTAGCTTCTGAATAATCCCTGAGGGACTCTCTTTTGTCTTTCCTGCTTACATTGACCTCAAACTGTTGGTCAGGGCCTAGAGGAATCGCTCAATTTAGCAGAGAGTAGCTTTTTTTCTGTACAGCTCCATTTCCTCTGAATTTATCTTGGTGTCTCCATAGGAAGATGGAAGGTTTGTGTCAGCAGTTAGCAGATAGTCTGAATGTAAGCAGGTGTGAACATACCGATCGCTCCTTATCTGATGCTGCCGGGACGTGTTGCACCTGAGCAGGGAATGGCTTTCGTACCCTGCAGGAAAGCTGTGTGCTCATGCTGCCTCCTCTGACCAACCCCTGTACCTGCCCAGTCTGCGAAAGCCAGCTACTGTGCCAACCACCAGCCCAGTTCTGCTGCCATCTGCAGCGCTGCTAACCAGGGTAATGCCGGTTTGAGGGGGTTGAGTTTATTTTCTGATTCAAACCACTGGTCCGGGGTTATTCTATGCACCCATCTGAGGGGCACAGTCACCTTCATCTAGGAGCAAGCCAGCACTTCTAAAGAGCCGTTGGCATCTTAAGTGGGGTGATTCGCCTTCTCAGTGTTTTCCTTTCTTGCTGTCAAATACAGAGAAAGCAAGCTATGTCTCTATTTGCAAGTCAGGCATCCCCATCAATGGCCCATCTAATTGGAATCCAGCTCGTGATGTCTGAAGTCTGTACTCATGCCTGCACAACTTTGAAAATTTAGGCATTTTGTCTTCTACCTCAGACCAAAAAAATTCTTCAGATCATGCTGCATAGAAAGAAGTAGCCCATTACAAACATAGTCCTTGTTCATCTCATCAAATATGCATGGCAGAAGAAATCAGGTCTTCAGATGACAGCCTGGGGACAGATTTACTCTTGGTATCGTTACTAGTGGTTAGGTTTTTGTCAAGCTCAAGCTTTTTATTACTTCGATGTTAACAGATCTATCTCAGGATAGTAGAAGGATGGGTTTGGGGTTTTTTGTTGTTTTGTTTTGTTTTGTTTCTTCTTGCTTCTATAGCCCAGTTGTTTCAACAGCAACTGAAAGTAAAATAAAGTTTAGACAATAGCAAAATTGAAATGAAGCAATATTGGTCACATTCCTCCTGATCTGTGCCTACCAGCAGTGAACATTAGAAAGTATATTGCCCTTAAAAGTGAGTACTTTCAGATAAAGGAGTCGCACAGCTATCTTCTAGTCTACATGGCTGTAGAAGTTTATGAAGAAGCAGTATCTTCACATTTATAGTTCAGGCACAGATAGCTCTTAGTCCAGTAAAAGGAACCATTTACAAAAGACTAGTGAAGACAGAATATCATTAACCATCCAAGGTTACCATTAGGAGATTGAATTAAAGTTGTTCAAAATACATGGAACAACTGTTTTCATGCGCTTTTGATCAGTAAAATTTCATAAGAAAGTAGCTGGCCAAAGAGTCAAATTACCTGGAGTGGATTCCCTTTTATGTCACCTACCTGAAAGTAAAGTAGTATGTGTCACTGTTTAAACAGCGTTTGCAAAATGCTGAAAGAGAAATGAGAAAAAATGAGAAAAAGATTAAGTCCAGTGTTAAAGATGATAATGGAATTAGTTTAGAGCAGGGTAGGCAAGGCAGCAATAGAAAGCCTCTGCTATTTTACAGGTGGGCTGCTGATGGTCAGGTTCTTCCCTCTGTGTTCAGCCCATTGTAGACTGGATGAGGCTTGGAGCAACCTGGTCTAGTGGAAGGTGTCCCTGCCCATGGCAGGGGGGTTGAAACTAGGTGATCTTTAAAGTCCCTTCCAACCCAAACCATTCTATGATTCATGTGTGATTTGCCCATTCAAAGGCTGGAAAAGCTAGCCATATAATGCATGCAGACCAAAATTACACATTACACCGTTACTATTAAATACAAAAAAAGATGCAACTTAAAATAACTTCTAGTTCATCCTCAAATAAAGAAATCCATCCCGTTGCAATGGCTTCATGTATTCATCCTCCACAGAGTAGGATCAGCTACATTATTAATACTCATACAGAAATTCAACTCTGTGGAAGAGCATAACACCAGAGACATTAATTCAGCTGCAGTACTGTTCTAGGAACAAAGAGTTAGAGATTCATGTGTCTACACGCAAGGCAGTCACCCCAGGCTCCCTCTCTAACAGTGAAGAGAAATTGGCACTTCTAGTGTACAATCCATCTTACCCTTAAGTAGACATATAAAATAGGTCTGAGAAATGCCCAAAAGTGCCCATTTGATTCAAACAGGAGCCTAGGAGATACAGAAATTTATGCTGTAAAGTTAGGTGAAATGATTTTTTCCCTGAATATCTAGTAAAACTACCTACCGTTTGGAAGTAAGATTTTCCTTTTATTTTGAGGGACTTATCCCAGAACTGGTACTTCAGCTCACTTCAGCAAAACAGTACCTTGAATTCGATACTGTAACTTTTCCAGTGGATTCAGAAGGACTTTTGCCTCAGTGCAAGGTTACATTGAGACAATTTGGTAAATAGGCATAGTCACCCTCCCTACTAAACTCCTTTCCAGACCCAACTGCTCTTGCTTTCTTCTTTCATGATTGTTATTGATCTGCAAACATTCTCTCTAGGAGGTTGCAGCAGCAATTAGTATATTTACTTCTGTTTAGGAGATTACTTCTGCTCTGTCCAGGCCACAGCCACAGCTAAAAGAAGCCTCCAGGATTATATCCAAAGGACATAAAGAAAAATAGTTATAATACAGTGTGTATCAGATCATTTAAATGTACAAAGATCAGCTTGAAGGCTTGTAGTTTTAAGAGTTGCTCAAGTTCTTATGATGTTATTTGATGTTCCCTACATTTTTTTTTCATGTATTTTTTTCCCTTGCAGATGCCTGTAGTTTTAGACAATATGAAACCATGTCAGCAATGTATATGTAAGCATGTGTGTGCACATCTCACCTTCTCCCACTTTTTCTATCAATATATGTTTAGCTGTATGCTTAGCTATATGTTTATATCTGTATGTCTGGGGTGAGTTGTGTGTAGAGGTCAATTTGCTGGATATAAAAAGTAAATGGCTAACATTTCAACTAACATCCAACAGTTAGCAGAGCTATATACTGAATCTTTTGGCAACTTTCATGATCAAACTGTAGCAGTAGATTTAGTTCTAAGAAGTACCTCGTCTTTACTCTGTGTAAATTAATCACCAGCTGGATGTGTGAGATACTGAGTGACATCCCCCTCTTCAAGAATATTACCCAGCACTTGGAGAGGAAAAGAAAGATAAAAAGGAAAGGAGACAGAGCTGTCATGCTGCTCTGTACACGAGGGGAACCTCACACAGCAGGTTGCAATCTGAACTGTCCCATTTCATTATGCCACTGAGGCAAACCCCTGCAGTGCATTAAGGTTTTAAAATCATTTAGGAAATATGAAGATACATTGTTATTAAATCATTTCATTACACTTCAAAAACAATATTCTGATGTCCATTTTTTTACATAATAGAGATTGTCTTTCACCAGTGGGGACTTACAAGTGAATATAGACTGAGTTTCTGGAATAATATATTAGTATGGAAATGGAAACAGACTGTAAATAATACTCAGGATGATCTTTTGTTCAGCCACATCAAGGAATCAAACAAAAGCTTTCTGACTTCCGTGGTGTACTTAAAACAGGAAAAAGTATTTCCATAGATGATTTCGCCATATGCATGATAAGCTTAAAGTTGTTCCTATAGAAGTTTTATTGATAGTATAATTTCAATTTGTCTAGTTTATTTTTGTTGAATTAAAGTGAAAACCTTATAGACACACTTAGACATGGAAATTAATAGTTATCAGATAAATAGTATCAGATGACTGTGGCATCACATCATCTTTGCTTTGCAGAAGTATATATATGGCAAAATCAGTGTGAGTCTTATCTATGTTCATACAACACTGCAAAAACACATGAAATCTTAACTCAGATTTCTTAATTCAAAAATCTACCCATGGAAATTTATTTTTGATTTCAAAAAACAAACACTGAAAAAGAAAGCTTTTCTTATTTTGCCTTGAAATTTTGATTTATTAATTTATAGTTATTAAAAACCAAGAATTAGTCAAGTAATGGATGGCTAATAATTTTCTGGCAACATTTATTGCTTTTTATAGCAAAAATTATATGATGTTTATGTTAGTTATATTTATTTGCAGTGTATACATTTTTCTTCAACTACATATGGAGCCTCCTTTAATTCACTATCATTGAGCACACTTCATTTACCTATGTTTCTTTTTTATGAGTTTGATATAAACTGAAAACCTCTCTAGGTGTGAATAATGAGTCAGAAGACTCAAGATATACTTTTTAAAGATTGGTGAAAAATATAGAAATGTCATTGGAACCTGACTCATGTTTGCACCAAGAAACTTTGAAGAAATATTAGTGGAAAAAGGAAAGTCTTTAAGGACTCATGTAGTCCCATCTCCTCGTGTTTTCAAGACACTGTACAATATAAAAGGTCTGTATGCAGACCACCTCATGACTAGATGTATTTTGAATTTCAAACAGCTCGAACTTTGTTAATGTTTTCCTCTATCAAAAGTGTTTTAGAAGAATTGGAAGCTGGGTCCCTATGAGGGAGCCACGTATGTGATGAATTCCTATGAATTACACACAGTCATTTTTATTTAGTAACAAAGAAAAGGACTTTCAAGAACTTAAATTTCAATAAGAATACAGAAGTTATCTTTTTCCTAAAAGAACAGTAACTGAGTTCATCTTCCTATTCTCTGGGGTGTACACCAGACATTATTTCCAGCATTCAGCTGTACTCATTAAGGTTTTCCTTGGACTTGGCCTGACATACCCCTGAGACAATCTGTGACTTAACGTTCTGGAAGCTGAATTCCATGGCTGTTATGGATGTGTCAACACTGGATGAGTCACACATTGCCAGAAGTATTTTCAAGGCAAAAGTCTTCATCCTGAAGGTCTATCCTTCAGAGATAGCTTACTCTTTTAACTGGCTTCAACCACTATCCTCAACCGTAAATTAAAAAAGAAAAGAAAAGAAACAGTCATTTTTTTTCATTTCTCTTCTTCACATAAAACTTTAGGGAGGAAAGAAAGAGAGAAAGAGAGAGAGAAAGAAAAAGAGAGAGAGAGAAAGAGAGAGAGAGGAAGAAAGAAAGAGAAAAAGAAAGAAGAAAGAAAGAAAAAGAAAGAAAGAAAGAAAAAGATAGAGAAAGAAAGAAAGAAAAAGAGAAAGAAAGAAAGAAAAAGAGAAAGAAAGAAAGAAAGAAAGAGAAAAAGATAGAGAAAGAAAGAAAGAAAAAAAAGAAAAAGAAAGAAAATGTTAGGGAAACGAAAAGAGGTTGGAAAAAGGAAAAATTTGAAAGCAATACAATGAACAGAGACATAAAGAAACTGAGAAGACAGAACTTTTGAAGGATTTGGGTTTCTTACTTTTGTTTTACAGCAGTGAGCAAGTCTAGAAGTAGTTCATTATTTTTACTGAGTAAAGTGTTTTGTAAAACAGTGTTTTCAGTTAGTTGCAGTAACTATTCTCAAGATTTTAATTATGAGATCTTCATGTCTGATAAAGGTCTTGTGTCTCCCAGTTCTTTGACTTCACCTCTGCAGTGGTCTTTGCTCCTTGTTATAATCTTAGCTGTTTCTCATGGAAGGAGACTTTGATGCTAACTGCTCTTCAGTGGATGTCGGTCTCCCTCCCTTGACCACAGAGGACTTAGAGCAAAGTGAAGTGAATCCAGTCCCTTGTGTGATAAAACAGAAGACATTTCCTTTACCTATTTTTCCATTTTTCTCATTCCATTGTAATGTTGTAGCAAACAATTGCTATATCATGATGCAGCTGTTCTCTGTGAAACAGGCATTAAGTAAGTACTTTTTAAACTCCTTCATAACAGAAGATGTTGCTGAAAGGTGGACAGATCCAGTCCTGACAGTAGAAAACATTTAAAGAAAAAGAAATAAAGCTAGATATTGTGCATAGGAAAAAAAAATATCCTGCATTTAAAAAGCTTTTTTTGACCTAAAGAAGGAATGAATCTTCTTCTTTACTTATCTCAAAGGGATTTTAACATACTTTCCTTTGCTATTGTGGAAAATAGAGGCAGAACAGTTTATGGTAGTTTCTTTAGACTCTGCCAGAGATTCGACCTCAGCAAGTCAAATAACATCATACATCAAACATAGTTATAATTTCTCACTGAAGACCTCCAAGTCCTGGAGATCTGTTACCAATTGGTACTGAAACAACTGACACAATATCCTGGAGGAAGGCACTGTCACACTCTTCCTGCCAGCCAAAAACTAATAGTGGTGAAGGCATTATTTGTTTCAGGAGGCTGAAATGGCAACTCAGAAGATCCATAGGGTACTGAAAGTCCCATACTCTTGCTGTTCACTCTACACGAGGGCACTCCAGAAGGAAGTCAGCCACATGACACTGTAATAGAGTTTTCAGCTTTGTCTGATTGCATTACAAACACCACACATATTGAAACACTCTGGCAGCTTCCTAGTGCTCGCAGTGAGGAACCTGAACCTTTTGACCTCAAACATCTTATTAAAGCCTACACCGGACTCTGTCTCCATGATGGAAAAAACCAAGAAACTACTGGACTTATTCTCCTCTATAATTCATTCAAGTAAACCCTTGCTGAGTGGAGGACCTTGGCTTTGATGTTAAAGTCTCCTAATTGGAAGGAAGTGAAGTGTTAGCCTGTCAGGCTATTAGTCTCTCATCAAATACTTTAAGAGGTATCAGAACACTGAAGTTCTCACACTAGTGCAAAGAGAGCACGGAGTGGCCTGTTTTTTGTTAAAATGTTTAAACTTTGCATCTGTCTAACAACCTCTCCCAAAATTTAATATACATGGAGTTGTTCCTTGATATTTCTTTCCTTTAATCTCCACCTTTTCCCTCTCAGAGCCTCCATCTTTCTATTGCCTACAGCACATCAGCTCCTATTAGTAGGAATGTGGGGGATAACTGGTGTAAACTCTAAAGTCTCAGGCTTCATATTACAGCCCTGATTCAAACCCAGCTATTGCATGCTTAGTGTGACCTACCTCCCTGTTCTTTGACCGTGGAATACTTACATCTGTGGTGGTTTTCCTTGCAGCAAAGTGACCTCTCAGGGGGGTGTCTTTACAATAAGTAACATTAAAACCCCACTGTTTGTAGAGGATGGCTCAGTTCTAAAGCCTCAGCCCAGTTCCAGGCTTTGTTATGTGTTTAATTCATAGTATTTACTTACATTAAGTTATCTTAAATTTAAAAATTGGTTTGCTGTTCCCTTAATTACTGGTGCTTTCCTGCATTACAGGTTGGGTACCCAAACAGAAGGATGGGCAGTTTCTTTCTTGGGTAGATTCAACTAGTCCAAGACTGCAGTTCAATGGAGTCAAAGTTTCACAGGGATGTGACTAAACTCCTTCCAGGATCATGCAAAGTTGAGTTCTGTGTAATATCTATTCTTCAAGTTGGCAATAGCATCCAAAATGACACAGTGAAAAAAATCTGTGAAACTTCTACCTGCAAGGAAATTTCTGAATTGCTAATGCACATCCTTTGGAATTACACAGTCACATCTGCTCTGTTTCTCAGTACAAAATACAAACCTAAAGAAATGCTGTACTACCAGTGTAAAAGTTTCTGTTCTACAGAGTTTTCTCCATTTCAATTTGCCCAGTGGCAAGCTTATGCAAACAAATTACCTCTGGCATTTCATGCATATCTTCCATAATTTTAAGCATTCCTGTAGTTTTTCAAGATGATGTCCATATGAAAGCAAATCTAATGCATCTGTGACTACTATGCATGTCTCTTTCCTGACTGAATATGACCCTGTTCCTGCACAATTATCTCTTTTTCATGCAAGTATTTGATTGCTAGTCAGATCTCTCACTTCACCTTGTGCTTGGTCCTGGCAGCACTTTCATCTGCTTTTGGATGGGTCATGAGTTTTGTTTATTGCAACAACTCATTTGAATTTCCCTCCACTGTTTCTATTTTAGTGAACTGATCAACATAACACCCTTTGTAACTCATTCCCACCACTGAATGCTCAATCTTTTATCATTAAGTATTGTAGGATTTCACGCTTCATAATTATTTACATGACCCTGCTTGTTTTTTAATTGGAAAAATTCCTTTTTCTTCGATAGTTTAAGCAGTCAGACCCAAGCAATTTTTTCTTTCAATTTAGTAAGATTGCTCATTATTTATATATCCAGACATCCATGGCACTTCAACAAATATGTGTGCTTCTGGGATGAATGTCTGTTACCTGTCTGGGTTCGTTAAAAAAATACTGTCAACAATTCTCTTCTACCCAGTCGAGATGTCCACACATCTGGGTGCAAGAACTAGTGACTGCACACTTTTTGCAGTATTCTGAATGAGGATTATAGTTTAATTTGGTTTACCGTCATTAGTTCTGTTCTCTTGTGACATCAGATATTGATAGGGCTTGGACTTTTCACAGAATAGGAACATGGAAACCAAAATATTGTTTTATGCATACAGCTACATTTTCAGACACATTCTGTTTGTATTTGAGTAAGCAACAAGAAGCATTTACAAGTCACTGTCTGTGGTATTTCAAAAGTGGAGAGCATATATCAGATTTCCAGCTGTACTACTCATATCCCTGTATAGGCATTATATCTCCCATGTTTGTGTCATTAGCAAATGTCACTAGAGTAACATAGGTCACTGTGGAAAATATTAAATTAAAATTTCAGAGTGATCCACAGAGAACTTCACACAATAATCTTTCTCTGGTAATTTTTCCACTTTCAGGACACCTCTGCCATAAGCTATCTCTTTGGCTAGTTCCTTCTGCACTTCGTGTGCCTTATGTACCATCTTCTCCAGTCCATCTCATAATTATCACATTTTTCAATACTGAATGCCTTAGTGAAGTCCAGACATCTTAAACCTACATACATTTTTTATGTCAAAGAAAATTTATCAGAAAAACAAATTAGATTAGTGATGTGGCTATGGAAAATCAAGGTGAAACTTTATTCCATTTTTCATTTACATTCACTTATTTTTCTCTTTTAAAATTTACTCTTGGGCCAAAATCTTAGCTGATGCACAGCAGTGTATGTCTGTAATACATCTTCTTAGGAGTGATTATTAATGACTTAATACTAGGTAAAGAACTATATGATAATTTCCCTGCACTGCCTTGAATTGTCCAATACTGCATTTCAGCTTGCCTTTGATTTTCCTCAGCCTGACAAGTAACCACCATGGTTGTGTATATCATTTACAGAAACTATGGCTTCATAATCCCTGGAGTACATAACCCTTAGCACAAGCTACTTCATCTGGATATATGCTGACTTAGTTGCAGCTGAGAACCTCTCCATTGTGTTCAGATTTACTGCCCATCTGGAAGACACTGAAGCTAGAGCTTATATAGGACTGGGTCATAACTTAAGCCACATTAAAGAAGGGATCAGAACAGGCATATATAGAATGCCTTTCAAGCTATCTTTGCTATTAAACTGCAAACAGGTCTAATTTCCACAATGAAGATACATCTCAAATATACCTATGAAGCCAGCTCTGAGAAGGTTGATGAACAGGCTGAGAGTTACATCAGTGCTCAGTCACTGGGAGCATGTCTTCCTTGCAACCAGAAAGTATGAGAGTGGTTATGCATGATTGGCATACCTGTGCTGGCTTAATCTTGGCTATCTGGATAAAAATTACATCATGAGAGCCTGAATTCAACACAATGTCAACATGAGGTCTGCAGTCGCATGGAGGCCAGCGTGGCTGTGTGCTGGTGGCAATGTGCTCCAGGTTGTACTTCTCTGGTCTGGCCTCTGCGTTGCTGACACTGAGGATGAAAGCCAGGTGATCCCACCTTTCACTGCAGCGGAGCATTGGGTGCATCTGGCACACATACAGCTTGGTGGGCACTGCAGGTGGTGAGACGCACACATCAAGGACCACATCCTCTGAAAAGCTGCCCACAGCTCTCCAGCATGTGTTTCCTTAGAAGAAAGACCTGTTGCAAAGCCTTCTACCTCGGCTTCTTTCCTGTTTGTTTTTGTGGGCTAGTAGTAAGCACAGCTTGTCGAATTGCCAAACCTTCATCCAGAAAAAAGGGCCACACAGATTTTGAAAGAAAATGTTACCAGAAAGGAATAAGGAGAAAACAATTTTGTCTAAAATGTCCCAGAAATAGCCAGCCTGAGGAGGAAACCTGGCATGGGGCATTAAACAAAGGGTTAGTTTGGAAAGTATGTGAGGTCTGATAATAGCTTCTTGTAGTGCAAAGAGTTTGACAACCATAATGGTTGGCAGTGCCACCCGTTCTGCTCATAACTTGCTATTAGTAAAAATAATAAACAATACCTTCAATTAGATTAGCTGTGTAGTGTATCAAAAAACACGTTCCATAATGATAATTTGTATGACTCTTACAAAAGGATATATGCTACTGCCAAAACCTACCTTTCTTCCCTCCTGCTGCTGCGGTCATGTTAGCGATGTCTTAATGCAGAATATAGCAAATATTTTCTTGAATCTTGAGATTCTGATAGTGCATGAAAAGCCACTAATCTTCTAGTCTGGAAACCTTTGTCCTGAAGGTCAATGGTCCTTGGCTGCATCATTCAGATTCCTAAAATAATCAGATCAAGATAATTTTATATTATGTCTACTTTCATCCCCTGCCCCTTCCATTTTCTTCCAAATTAAATACTCAAAAGCATGTTTATGTATTGACTTAATATTTACTCTGTTAAATAGAACTCACCCCATTAAACAGAATCAATTTTCTGGATCCAGAGTAAAGGAATCCCGTAAAGCTTCCCATCACTCTCGCCGTCTACTTGAAAGCAGAAAGTTGCTGCTGTGAGATGTCATTTCTTACATACTTTCTTCAAGGACAACCATGACTGGCTTTCTAAGGAGTAATGTTTTGTTTAGCTAACAAATAAAGCTTGCTCTAGATAGATTGCAATTGTAGTATCAGCTGCTCTGTGTTTTATACAACAGGATAATTGACCATTTATTCAATGGATCACCAGAAAATGCTTGACCATAATAATAATTGGAGTGAACACAAAGGAATTCTAAATGCTACAGTCTAACAAATACATTACTTCATCAGAAGGGTAATTTTCACTCTCAGTTTATACACGTCATGCTGATCTGAATGCTTTCTTAGCATTAAGTTGGCAGTGCTTCATACTTAAAAGTGCTCTGCAGACATTAACTAATCAATCAATTTTCTTATTATAATATTTTATCCTGTTCCATGGTGTCAGGTTTGCCATATTATAAGCTACTATAAATGCCAATCAGAAGATGCGGAGTGCCCTTTTTGATGCTTAATGCAGTTTGTTGTGTTTAAATTATGACTGAATTGAATGCTTTTGTGGCCATGGTTACATTCCTAACATGTTTTCAGAAACACTGGATTTTTGTTTTGAATACAGTTTTGTAACAACATTCTGTGGCACTGCAATGAAAGAAAAAGGTAAAAACATGCATATGTACAGTAGGCCATAAGAAAATGATAATTTATAACACAGAGACAGACTAGACTAGACTAGACTAGAATATTTCAGTTGGAGGGGACCTTCAGAGATCATCTAGTCCAACTGTCCGATGAATTCATCGTTGACCAGAAGTGAAACGTATTAAGGGCATTGTCCAAATGCCTCTTAAACACTGACAGGTTTGGGGCATTGACAATATCTCCAGGAAGTCTGCTGCAGTGTTTGACCACCCTCTTGGTAAAGAAATGCTTCCTCCTGTCCAGTCTATACCTTCCCTGGGGCAGCTGTGAACCATTGCCACAGATCCTATCACTAGATAGCAGGGAGAGGAGATCAGCACCTCGCTCTCCACCTCCTCAGGAAGCTGTAGAGAGAAATGAGGTCGCCCCTCAACCTCCTTTTCTCCAAACTAGACAAACTCAGACTCCTCAGACACTCCTCAGAGGACATGCCTCCCAGCCTTTTCACCAGCTTTGTTTCTCTTCTCTGGATGTATTCAAGGACCTTCACATCCTTCTTAAATCTGTGGCCACAGCACTCAAGGTGCGGCAGCACCAAGGCTGAATATAGCAGGATAATCGACTCTTTTGACTGGCTGGTTATGCTGTGTTTGATGCAGCCCAGGATGTGGTTTGGCCTCTTGGCTGCCAGGGCGGACTGCTGACTCGTATTGAGCCTCTTATCAACCAGCACCCCCAGATCCCTCTCCACCTTTGCAGGATTTCCCATACATAGAATAGGAAATGCTGCTAAATCTCCATCAATTTAACCAGTGGAATGCCTGTGTTCAAGGACAGATTTTAATGACTGTCTCATAAGTGTTGACAGACAAATGGATATCTTATGTTCAAGCCATCTGAGGGACGAGCAAGCCAGAATGTTTCCTTCCAGCTCACTTTAAGAAGCGAAAAGAGACTATTATCCAGCATGGTCATTTAAAGGCAGTGAGAGTCATGGTCAGTGGCTTTGATTCCAGTCTCCCTTCTAAACCTGACGGATTCCACGTGTGGGCTATGTGCTGGTGATAGCATGTGACAGTGACACAGCTGCGCATATTGATGGGATGCACACATCAGATCATGCAGGAGAGGTAAAATACTATGACAGTTTTCTCTCCCTTACTATTAACTGCTTTTACAGACTTTACTGTTAGAACAGCTCTGATGATAAGAAGTGGAAGAAACCAGGTAGAACAATGAAAGCAAACAGAAAGAAGCAATACTTTCATTGACTAGTCTTCCTCTACTGCTCTTTAAAGACATTATCTAAACAACTTGAGGCTGTGAATTAATCAGCATAGCCACACACCATGCCACATTCTTGAGACTATTTAATCTTGCTTTGGTAACACATTATAATTGCTATAATCTTCCTGTATTCTGTTACTCATTTACTTACTTGTTAATAATACATTACACTCCAGATGTTAGGAATGCCACTAGCTTACAGAAGTTTCTAATAAGCATTGTTTTGTGTGCTGCTCCTTTCAGTAATTATGAGCATGGTATAAAGAATTTTACATAATTTTGTAGCTATGACAACCTTAGGTAGCCAGCTAACTAGATAGGTTTATCTGAAGTTTAGCTGTGGTCCAGGCCCCTAGCTTGTTTGAATGGCCATAGTACTGGAACAATTCTATCTCAAGGATTATTCCATGGCGCAATCTGTTTCCAGGCATGGGGATTGCTGCCAAAACATATTTTCTGTCAGAAAAATCAACACTTATTGTCCAGTGATCTCAAAGAGAGTATATTTAAAAAATATTTTTCATAATTTTTCTCAAAACTGCCTCAGCAAAGAAATGTTTGATGGCCACTCCAAGAGCTGTTATAGAGGTATGTTTCAAGAATAAAGAATAAAGGGCTCATGATTAAGATTTTTGAGGACGTGCATTCTGAATGTTTAAGACATTTTCTTACAGAGTAATAGCATGATGACATAGCATACTGATATAAGAATGTCTATGGGACTGTTATACAATCTTCTGAAAATTTAAAAAAGTTCCAGTACTGAGGATTTGTTTGTTTTTCCATTTATTTGTTTGTTGTTTTGCATATATGAATCCTTTTGAGAAAGTATGGTGTCAGCACCAGAAGTGCTTGTGTTATATTTTAATTGCAGTTATTCCCAGGCAGTGTTGGAAATCTGGACCTGTGCTGTTTAACATCTTT
>NW_010267509.1:0-16119 GCF_000690775.1 Eurypyga helias
CCACCCCTTATTTCATAACATTTACATCATGTTAATCCACGATGTTTTATGCTTTATGATTTATGGAACAGATCCATACTGCTCCATAAATTCTCATTAACCAGCTTCCCCTTTCCCATCCCATCCCACACAGATATCATTCCCTCCTTCTATGAATCATATTGGCAAAATGTCCATTAGTCCATGACTTGGGGTTCCATCAGGTGGTCACTCAGGACAGGAAAGTTGGAATGTTGTGTCAGCTTGTTGGGCGCTGAAGCCGGCTCATGCCAGGTCACTGCTGCACCTCTGGCGAGGCTGGACCTCTGTAGGTTCAGGTGATCTCTGCCAGCGTGATTCCTACAACACAAAACTCAGAAGAAGGGTTAGTTGCAGCAATTAATGTCCATTGTGCAATTTTAGTTCATGGGTTATTTTCACCCATATCAAATCTCCTTGAGGTACACATCGGACTTGCCCATCTTCTCTCTTTACCCACCAAGTCCATCCAGATATATGACCCTTCTGGAGGTTATCATCATCCCATCCTCTGAAGTCCTGGAGTCTGATGCCTGTAGACAGGATGTGCAAGTTCTTCTAGAAGCATGAAAATTCACTTGTGCGGTAACCTCGTCTTTCTCATTTTCTTAGGGTTAAACGAACTGCTGGATTTGGAAGGGATTCCCCTCCTCACATTAGGCTGACAAGAACAACAGAATGACATTTCCTTTTTTTTTTTTTTTTCCTTTTGGTTTTCCACCGTCTCATAGAGCACGTTCAGATTCCTGGACGCACCTGGAAATGTTGCACTGCAAATGCCCTGCCTCTGCTTTGTAAAGCCTTTGACACTGTTTCCCAGAGCATTCTCCTGGAGAAACTGGCTGCTCATGGCTTGGACAGGTGTACCCTCCTCTGGGTGAAGACTGGCTGGATGGCTGGGCCCGAAGAGTTGTGGTGAATGGAATTAAATCCGGTTGGAGGCCGGTCAAAAGTGGTGTTCCCCAGGGATCAGTAATGGGGCCAGTTGTGTTTCATACCTTTATCAGTGATCTTGATGAAGGGATCGTGTGCACCCCCAGTCAGTTTGCAGAAGATGACAAGTTGGGTGGGAGTGTTGATCTGCTGGAGGGTAGGAGAGCTTTTCAGAGGGCTCTGGACAGGTTGGATCGAAGGGCTGAGGCCCATTGTGAGAGGTTCAACAAGGCTAAATGCTAAATCCTGCATTTGGGTCACAATCACCCCATGCAGTGCTACAGGCTTTGGGAAGAAGGGCTGGAAAGCTACCCAGTGGAAAAAGACCTGGGAGTTTTGGTCGACAGCCAGCTGAATAAGAGCCAGCAGTGTGCCCAGGAGGCCAAGAAGGCCAACGGCATCCTGGCCTGTATTGGGGACAGTGTGGCCAGCAGGAGCAGGGCAGGGATCGGCCCCCTGTACTGGGCACTGGTGAGGCCGCACCTCAAACCCTGTGTTCACTTTTGGGCCCCTCACTGCAAGAAAGACACGGAGGGGCTGGAGCGTGTCCAGAGAAGGGTGACAAAGCTGGGGAAGGGTCTGGAGAACAAGCCCTGTGAGGAGCGACCAGGGGTGTTCAGCCTGGAGAAGAGGAGGCTGAGGGGAGACTCCCTACAACTACCTGAAAGGACGTTGCAGAGGTGAGTGTTGATCTCTTCTCCCAGGTGACAAGGGATAGGATGAGAGGAAATGTCCTCAAGTTGTGCCAGGAGAGGTTTAGATTGGATATCAGGAAAAAATTTCTTCATGCAAAGGGCTGTCAGGCATTGGAATGGGCTGCCCAGGGAGAATGCCTACGTGAATTAGAGAGATTCACAGCTGCCTTCAGAGGTAGATGGTTTATTATATTGCTAGCTTAAGGGTTGGACTCAACGATCTCAAAGGTCTTTTCGTACCTAATTGATTCTATGATTCAATGATTCTATGCCTGGACTAATTTTCTCTCTCTCTGCTTTCTGTGGTACATGGCTGGTTTTATACCAGGAACTACTGCTACTGAGCACTGCTGCTAATCAAGCCATTCCTTGCAGATTAGACTAAGCATCTCAAAGCCTAATTTACTACTGCATATTTGTCAATATCTACTGCAGAGAAAAGAAAATGAAGCGAATACTCTATTATCAATGCATTTCTGGCTTTACTGAGTATCATGTCCATGAACTCAGAAACACATTACTTAAACGCTTTTGTATTTGTTTCCAGAAGTCTCGGAGTGCCTGAGTTGATCCCATTCACTCTTCCTAAGGTATGAACTAATGCAACAACTAAGGAACAATTCTGTGCTATGAAGTGAGTGGTGACTCTGCAGCAGAAGAGGCCCTGAAGGCAAATGCTGTGTTGGCACTGTTCTGCCTGATAACCTGCCGTGAGTAGCCTTCTCCTTCACACAGAGTCCTGCCAGTGCCTAAATTCCTTCTCCCTCTGCACTCCACCATTCACTTTCACTTCTGTTTGTTCTGTCCTTGCAGGAAACTGAATATTTTTTGACAACAGAATATTGAGGGTTAGTCTCAGGGAATGCAAATAAATCCCTTCCCTAGTTTTACATGTCAGACTTGGCATTGAGGAAGACGATGGCTTTGTCCTCAGGGAGGGCACATTACTGGTTGGTGGCTCACCAGGGATCTATTTTTGCAGCTTGCATTAGGCCACAAAATACTTGTGTTACAAAACCAGAGGAAACTCTAAGTGCTAGAAATTGACTCAGCACAGTCATGTTAGCTAAGCCATATGAAGAACTCTTTTTGTAATCCCTTTGCTCTGTGAGCTGGTTTTGGGTGTGTCAGTCAGAGGAAAGTTTCTCACTAGCAACTAGTATTTTTTCACTCATTTTTCAGATTAAATGACCAATAGCTTCTGCAGATACTCATTGTCTGGCTCAGGTCTTGCTTTCAGGGTGTCCACCTGTGAGCTAGTTTTGCCTGTGTCAGTCAAAGTTTCTCACTAGCAACTAGCATTTTTTCACTCATTTTTCATATTAAATGACCAATAGCTTCTGCAGATACTCATTGTCTGGCTCAGGTCTTGCTTTCAGGGTGTCCACGTGAGTACAGAACTCTTCTCGGTTGTGAAGTTTCATTAATATCTGGGTGTTTCCCCCCAACAAGTTGTCCACTGCCACAGCTCTCCTGGATGCTGAGCAGCTTGCTTGGCCTGAGAATGTGGTCTAGTGGCAATAGAGAGAGATAATTTTTGTTCTGCACTGCAAAAAAAATGTATTACCTGTTAATTCCAGCTTCGGGCAGGCAACTTTGTCTACACTCCCAGACCCACTTCTGAATGGGACTCACCCTCTTTTGCAGACTTTTACTGCCAGGAACTTGCTTTCAGTTTCACCCAGTGGGATAGTTTATCTGCATATGAGCTGAGTAACGTCACTAACATCCAAGGTTCAGTCTTCGAGAATAGAAACTGAAACAAATATAAGACTAATAAAGGGACAGCTATCACCCAAGAGGTGACAGAAAAATCCAGAAATATCCATGGCTGCTGTCACTGATAGAGGTAAGTACATGTGTGTGAAAAGCAGGTCTATTTCTCCATATTCAGTGTAGATATTACTGTAGTTGTATCTAAGGAACTGGTGAATACAGACAACTGTGTTGGCACGTGAAGATACAAAGGAGATACTTGTGGATTTCTGTGTGTTATCTCTTTGAATGCATCAGCGTATGTTGAGTCTTAAGCCCAGTTTCAAAACAGTAATGCGATTTTCCTTAACCCTGATGTGGCATTAGGCAGGAAGAATTCAAATTCCAGAAGACTTCTTAATGTGGAAGGAGATCTCGAAGGTAATTAAGAATGGAGCAAATTAGTTGGCTTATTGTTTCACCTATTTTGTTTTCAATACAGTAAGCAAGTTGAAAAAGCCTCTTAAAAAATCAGTGCAATAAGGCTGTGCAAGGATCTGCAGGTCTCTGTTGATGTGCAAGACTATTTTATTCCTGATGTGTATGTTTCATACTTCCTCCTCTTAAAGACCTAAAAGTCGTGGAAAGGTACCTTTAGTGTCTTAATTCTAAGCAAATTAATTATTTTCTTCATTGAAAGGAGGGTTGTTAGTCCTTAAGTTTGCTATGGATGGACTTTTATAAAAGAAATAACTAGCCTCCATCACCTGCAATTGTTTTCATCTAGACCCTCATCTGAGAAGGGATGAATGAGTCATAGGGTTGAAAAACTTTGCCACCATGAGAGACTAAATGTATATAAGCAGGAAGGTCTGTGGTGCCACCCCATAGGGATTTCTTAGTCAGAAATCACCCTCCTGTCTGCAATGACATTTTTTTCCTTGGTACCGGTTTTTTTTTTCAGCTTTTGAAACAGTTTCATACAAAGAAAAGAAGGAACCATTGGCTGTGAATATGTTTTTGTCTAATGTCTAGATTGACATTATGAATACCAGCAGGAAAATAGCTCAAGTTTTGTAAAAGTCATTTGGAAGATACAAAGGGAGGAGAGATTTAGTTCTGCTCTTTGATTAGTCTGGGAAAAGCAGATGCAGTACTGCTGAAATCAGTGAAGTTAAACCCGAGTGAGTTCACAATCAACCCTAATGTGTTAAAATGAGCAAGAGTTCATGTACAGCATAGTTTAAACAACCATGAAATTTAGCTCCCAGGTAGGAATCAACTACTCCGGCATACCAGCGTGGCTATCCTGCTGTGCAAGGGATTACTTGTTAATCCCTTTTACATAAAAGAGATTTGGCAGTGAGGGTGTAGACTGAAAGGGGCCAGGACAGAAGGTATAGAGGAAATTTTGTTTTCTGATCTACTATCCCCAGTGACACACAAATCTTTTCTATGCAGGTCCTACATCCAGAGACAACAACCAAAGGTAAGACACACAGTTCTATCCCCGTGTGCTGCCTGGGATCCATGGCAATTTCCAGAGACAGGCAAAGCTAAGAAGCCTTGTGCCTTGTTTTCCTCTTACCACCCTTTACCCTAATCTTCCTTTCCAGCTGTGTCACTGCTTGACCAGTGCTGATCTCAGAGTGGTGATGGGGCTGCTTACCCTTCCAACACCTCTGAAGGAGGTGCTGTGGGCCTTTCAACAGGGCCACTTTAGGGGAATAACTCTGGAGCCTTCATCAAATTCCAGATTTAATCATTAGATTGCAACATTCTTCAAGCTGCTCATTTGTGATGGGAAAGGCTGAGAGTGGGATGCTTGTCTGATGCTGGGAGTAGGCAATGCACAATGGGACCAGACATCACTGAAGTGTTGGGATCATAGTACTGCTGGTACTTTTGTTGCAGGTGGAAGATACAGCCAAATGACTTCAAAAGAAATTATATGCCTAGCCAATATCCAAAAGTGGTGTACCTGCTGTATGAAATCAGGTGGAGCAGAGGTACCGTCTGGAGGAATTGGTGCTCAAACAGTTTTACCCAACATGCTGAAGTCAACTTCTTGGAAAATTATTTCAAGCCCATGCCATCAGTTTCTTGCTCCATCACCTGGGTCCTATCTACCACCCCCTGTGGGAAATGCTCCAGAAGAATTCTGGAGTTCCTGAGGGTACATCCCAATGTGACCTTGGAAATATACGCAGCCAAGCTGTTCAAGCACCTGGATATCCGTAACCGGCAAGGTCTCAGAGACCTGGCAATGAATGGAGTCACTATACGTATCATGAATCTTGCAGGTAACCCAACTACCCTTTAGCTTTGTCCAGGTGTGGATTGAAAGTTCTGGGATTATGTGCACTCTCAGCAGTTGTGCTTTGTAGTAGATGTGATGACTGCTGCTGTGGGGAACTAGTGAGAGCAAAAATGCCACTCTCTTCTGCCTTATTTCGTCCCCAATCCCATACAGCAGCAGGACCAGCATGGTCATTTCCTCTTGCCAAACCTGAACAAGGAGAGTTATGTTTTTCTCTAGCCATCCATGCCTCCTTTATATACAGTGAAAAATCCTGAGCATAAGGCAGAACCTGTCCCTCCTAGCATATACATGCAGATCAGCTTGACAGCTGCAGAAAGTAATTAGTTTCCCTTGAGCAGGAGAAGAGGAGGAGACACATCTAAAGGAGACTTTCATATGGTGCATCACAGAGGACAATTGTGTCTTTCATGTGTATCTTTTTGAATGTATATCTTGCTTGCTTATTGATGTCTGGCTGTAAAAAGAGTTCAGAAAAGTAGCTCACAGAAAGGTGTGTACATTTGAAGAGCTGAGTCTCATATACCTGTGTGGATACTTACTAGTGGATTGTGCAGCTGCAAAACCTACGGTTTCAAATGTAAACCTGAAGGACATGGCTTTTCTTGGGGAACCTGTTTCTGGGATTATACCACCAGAGCACTGACAAAAACTCTGGTTATCCTATCAATACTAAGATCAATAGTAAACTGCTAGATGTTAAGGTGTTCATTCCAGGTTTTCCCTGATCGTTAAGTCAGACAGATTCATGACTGAAGCAACAGGTTTATTGTCTTACCCAAAGCTGCTGTGATCAAGCGCAAAGCTGTCAAAAGGTATACCTAAACAGCTCTGACTGCATGTGCCACTTCCCTTTCCAGTCCCTCCCAAAGCAGCAGCTGTCACTCACTGATTCCTTCTCCTTTGGCACACATACTCTGGCTTTATGTGCTCTCTGTGATAGGGGTTGCCCAAGCCACTGTATTAATCTCTCTCTCTCTGGCAATTCCACTTTTTAAACACTGCTATTTGTAGAGTTTTGGTTCCCCTTTCCACTAACTTATTTACGTAGTTGCAAGTCACTGTTTGTCCCTTGCATGAATACCCTCAGATGAATGGCTTTCTCCTGCCCTTTACCATTGTGATACTGAGAAAGAAGTGGCTCACTGACATATTCAGGAAGAAAGAATTGGGCATGCCTTTCATCAAGAGTGACTGGATATCTCTCTTCTCAGATTACAGTTTCTGTTGGAAAAGATTTGTTGCATACCAACATGGAGAAGAAGAGTATTGGCCCTGGAGCTTCGCTTCATACATCTTTCTGAATTGGATAGAGCTCTGTCATATCCTTTGGGTTAGTAAGCACCTGAAGAAAATACTGAGACTGAAAACTAATGCAAAATCCTAGGAAAAGGAGGTTTGGAGGATCCCAACGACAGTGTTAGCAGAAATTATAGTAGGCAAAATAAACAAGGGCTTGATGCTGCATTAACAGAGGGCCAAGTGGGCAAGAGATTGCCAAGGACTATGCTCCTACATTGTGCCTTTTTGGCCAGGAGCTGAGAAGAGATTTAACAATACTCTCAGGGTTGTTTGGAGGTGGTTTTTTTTGTTTGTTTGTTTGTTTGGGTTTTTTTGTGCAAAGGAAAGGGTTAATTATTTCAACCCTTCACATAGATCAGCTACAAGTTCATTAGCTTGCTGTTTACTGGAACTATTTGATCCCAAAAGCTCATTCAGCTGTGTAAACATGATTTAACTACATTATTTTTGCCTCTCAGGACAGGGCCACTGATTTTAGTTCAATTCTGAGCAAGTTTAAAAGTCCAGATGGGTGGATTCGCTTTCAGGAACAGGGGTTACACATAAGAGTATCATATAGCTGAGATCTGCATTCCATATTTCTTGCAGTCAATACAGCTGCACAGGTTATTTGTATGGCCTGACATCCTACTATACAAGAAGGAGAAGGTGGTCTACTGTACAGGAGAGAAGACCAGGACCAGAGTTAATTTCCTGGCTCAGCCTCTCTTTGTGGGGCAAGCCAGTTTTGCTTGAACTGGTCCCAATATGTAGTGCGGGGATTAGCAGAACGGACGGCAAGAGATGGATGGATGCACGGAACTACGTAATAGAGATGGAACTTGAAGTCTATAGAAGGAGCAAAACTAACCTGTTTGCAAGATGTTATAAATGCCTTGTTTTATTTCTGACTGAGGAAAAGGTACACATTAGACTTCATTTCAGTTCCATCCACTGCAAACTTTGCATAGGTGTTTAATACCTCAGGACCTGACCTTTCTAATTCCATCTCTCTGAATAAGACATTCAGGTGACAGGATACACAGTCAGTGGCATCATCCAGTCAGTCAGCTAATCTAACAAAGTAGTTAATGCAACGTAACTGTTTAGGAGATGTTTTTGCCTTGGCTTTCAGCCTTCCTGAGTCTCCTAGTGTTTGAGATGGTTAAATAATTAAGCAGTTTATGCACAGTCAAATACATAGCGTGATGCTTACCAGAGAGCTGACTCAGCACGGCTCCCGGGGCAGCAGTACAAAGTGAATATGCCCTTCAGGTCTTGGTTTTAAAGAACCAGCCAACAAATGACCTCTCCCTCCTTGTGCCCCTAATCAACCTTGTTGATTACTGCAGAGTCCTGGTGGCTAGGAAGCTTGTACTGGGACACTCATGCTGAAAGTCAAGCCCTTGCTCAACTGCTTTGCTGCGTCAGCCAAACTCAAGAAACACTTAAAATGAAGATAAATAGGGCCCATCATCAGTAGTTATGACTAACCACCAACCCTCCACAGGATGAACGGGAAGGTCTATGTGCTCAGCATTTGTGAACACTCAGGCCCATTGTACTAATTACACAGAGGTATAATGATTTGAGTGAGTTCCAAGCACCTGCTCCAGAGAAATACGGATTGTTGTGTCAAGTCCTGGCCTCTTCGGCATAAGAAAGACACTAAGGGACCAGAGAGGGTTTGGTGGAGTACCACTGCAGTGGTCAGGGGGCTGGAGCACTTGCCCTACAAAGAGAGGCTGAGGGAACTGGCTTTGTTAGACCTAAAGAAAAGAAGGCTGAGTGGCATCTAACTGCTGTTTTCCACTACATAAAGGTAGTGAAGGCAGAGCCAGACTCTCCTCAAAGTTGCACAGAGGGACAACAAGGCAACAGGAACAGGCTGCAACAAGGGAAGTTCCAACTGGACAGAAGGAATAAGTCTCCCCTGACAGTGGTGCTGTACTGGAACAAGTGCCCAGGGAGCCTGTCAGACCTTCATCCCCGGAGACACTGAGGACTTACCTCTGAGCTACCTGATCTAGCTTTGGAGTTAGACATACTGCAAACATGGTGTTTGACCAGAGACCTCTAAGGCGCCTTTCTAACCCCCAAAATTCTGCCTTTCCACAGGACCTAGCTCCATTTTCCCTGGATTCAGCTATGCAATCTGCCATCTTTTAAATGCATCCTTTTAGGAGAGGCTTACATGGTACAGTAAATTCCAACATGCTACCCTGTTGTCTGGAAAGCTGTGTCCCAAGGGAGATTATCTAACATGCTGAAGGTGGATCAGAGTGATCTCTTGGACTAGATGCTGTATTTCAAACTCTGGATCACACTGAAGACACAGCTTAAGCTTTTGGCATCTGATTTTTAATGCTCATAATTTTTTCTTCCTGATAGGGGCTTCCTCCATTGCTGCCAAACTGAATACTTACAAACATCAGCAGCACGCTTTCAAGGTAACTTCATGCATCGTAACATTATTTACAAGACCAGAAAACCCAGTCCCTGGCAGTCTTTCCTACTACAGCCTTGGACAATGAGCTTCATACTGCCACCACAGAAGGCTCTTCTCGCTGGCTGAACATCATTAAGTATTGGACACAGCAGAAGGAACACATGGAAAACCGTGAGGAAGTTCAGATGATGCAGACAGGACACAGTGCTCTGGGTCTTTACAAGGCTTCCTGAGAGCCCGAGAGGGATGGGAACCATGCCTCAGGATCAGGCTTTTCATGTCTGCTGATTCTACAATCAGATTCTGTGAGTACCCTTTTTGTGAGGCCACTGAATAATATTTTTCCTGCTCTGCTCTGTTCCAAAAAAGCAATCGGAGCAATGCAGTCTGGTTTTAAGAATTTCTTATGAAGAACACTTTTATAGCTAGGTGTGTATGTTTCAGAAAATACTTTATGCTATTATTATTTATGTAATATTATTACTATATTACCACTTTTATTACTATATACTACAATTATATTACTAAAGACTATATTGCTTCATTTTAAGTTTTTATTCTGCCTGTTTTTATGACTGTAGAAACAACAAAATAAAAGGGAAAATGTCATCTCTCAGGAAACTTTGCTTGTCTTGTTTGCTTCCTGGACACACATTCTTCCCTTGTAGTGCCACGCTCTGGGGTCCCAGCTGCTCATTGCAAACTGGGGGAACACAGTAGAAAGCCTCTGCATTTCCAGTTGGAAGCATTGAGTGGAATGGTGAGAGAGGAGGTACTGAAAGCTCTGAGCTATCTCTACACGCCGAAGGCAAAAAGAAGATACAGGTGTGTTGGGCCTTGTAGCAGTTTTCAGTTTGCACTGCAAATAATGCAAAATATCAGAATGAATCATGGTGAGAGTGCCCTGTTTCATGGTTCCCAACCCCTCCAAGCAGGAGGGCCATTGTGTGATCCCACTGGGCAATGTGCTGCAGCTGGAATCTGCAACCTACAGAAGGCACAAACGATTATCTGAATAATAAGGCAGGGGCAGGTGGGAAATGTGCCCATCTCTCCTAGGTGATTAATGCTCATAGCATCCTTTGGCCATGCCAAAGTCTCCAGACATTACGCAGACAATCAAGGCAGCTAGAATAGTTGCAGGCTGAGGAAGCAGCTTCAGACCCTGCTGTCTGGGAGAGTATCTAAAGCTGAGCTGGGAAGCATCTCCTGCGTTAACTAAATAACATTACTCCAAGCAAGGTAGAGCACGGCTAAGTTTTCTTCCCCCTGTCCAGGTCCTCCGGCTGGATGTCACATGCCTTCTTTCTGGCCATTCTAGTGTTAACTCTTTGTTTCCTTAGGGAGAAATCAAGCCACTTGATCAATATGTAGTTGAGTACACCGGGGTCCATAACCATTCAACAACACACCTTGTAGGTTACTGGTCTGCTGTAGAAGGTGGTAACTGGATTTCAGCCTGATAAACGTATATATTTTTAAACATCTTCATTTGTGTCTTGCTTCAAAACTTCATTATGCCACAGAAGTTAGCTGAGTCCCATCTGAGAATCTAGAAAGTACAACAGCAGAAAGCTATACTACAACGTGTAGCATCCATGGCCAGCACAAAATGGAAATGTTAAGTGTTAAGAAAACCTGTAAGACCTGTAAGACCCACCCATATCTCTTGCCATAAATACTTAAGCATCAGAGAATCATACTCACATCTTATTGCACACAGAAGGTTTTACTCATAGCAGTGTGGAAATTACTGACACATTGTTAGTTCACATCAAACAATCTAAAAATGCTGGTGGGTGTGACTATGTTTCTGTACCTAAGAATATATATGGAGTCAGAATTTGAGCTTGGAAAGGTCAAAGCTCAGTGTACCTAAAACTCCAACTCTCTGGAGGAAGAAGGCCGGTTGGACGGCCCAGTTCTTTAGAGCAAGATAATGACATTGCCTGGAGATTAAATGAGATGTGAATTCGAATGAGGAGGGGCATGTGGATTGATGGGAGAGAATTTGTTTGAGAGGACCCAAGAAAGAGAACAGTACCTTTTGTAAGCAGCACTAGGCAAAGGGGATTAGATGGTCCAGAAGCTAGAATCGTAGATTCATTTAGGTTGGAAAAGACCCTTAAGATCATCAAGTCTGACCCTTAAGCTAACCCTTAAACTAACACTGCCAAGGTCAGCACTAAACCATGTCCCTGAGCACCATGTCTACACATCTTCTAAGTACCCCCAGGGATGGTGACTCCACCGCTTCCCTGAGCAGCCGGTTCCAGTGCTTGATAACCCCTTCAGTGAAGAAATTCTTCCTAATCTAAACCTTCTTTGGTCCAAGTTGAGGCTGTTTCCTCTTGTTCTTTCACTTGTTGCCTGGGAGAAGAGACTGACCTTACGGTGCCTTCCAGTACCTGAAGGGGGCTACAAGAAAGCTGGAGGGGGTACAAGGGCATGTAGTGACAGGACAAGGGGGAATGGATTTCAACTGAAAGAGGGCAGATTTAGATGACATGTAAGGAAGAAATCCTTCTTGGAGAGGGTGGTGAGGCACTGGGACAGGTTGCCCAGAGAAGCTGTGGATGCCCCATCCCTGGAAGTGTCCAAGGCCAGGCTGGATGAGGCTTGGAGCAACCTGGTCTAGTGGAAGGTGTCCCTGCTCATGGCAGGGGGTGGGACTGGATGAGCTTTAAGATCCCTTCCAACACTAACAGTTCTTTGATTCTATGAGATGGTTATTCAACCTGATGATTTTTTGGACATACATCCTGGAAGCTGTTGGGCATACTCTTCTTTCATCACCCTGTCTCAAAGCAATATTGTCAAGTGTCCACTGGCTCCTCAGGAAGCAGTAGGTGGTTGCTGTTTTATGGCCCTTCTCAGCTCCCTATAGGTACAGTGGTGACTCTTTGACTCTTTCTCCCAGACCAAATGTTTTCATTTGTTGTCCTCTGTAATTATCTCATTTTCTCTTCAAAATTTTGTTTGGATGTTTTCCTCCTCATAAGGGCTAATCAGCCTTGCTAGAAGTCCCAAAAGAGAAACACAGCAACAATGGGTTCCCTAAAGTGAAATACTTGGGAAGAGAGGAACAAAGTGAGCAGATAGAATCATAGAATCACTAGGTTGGAAAAGCCCTTAGAGATCATCCAGTCCAACCGTATCTGTCCACCACTAAACCATATCTCTCAGCACCTCATCCACCCGTCTCTTAAACACATCCAGGGATGGTGACTCCACCACCTCCCTGGGCAGCCTGCTCCAGTGCTTGATAACCCTTTCAGTGAAGAACTTCTTCCTTACGTCCAATCTAAACCTCCTCTGGCGCAGCTTGAGTCCATTCCCCCTCGTCCGATCATCTGTCATTAGGGAGAAGAGACCAACACCCACTTCCCCACAACCTCCTTTCAGGGAGTTGTAGGCAGTGATCAGGTCTCCTCTCAGCCTCCTCTTCTCCAGGCTAAACAAGCCCAGTTCCCTCAGTCGCTCCTCATAAGACATATTCTCCAGACCCTTCACCAGTTTTGTGGCCCTTCTCTGGACACGCTCCAGGACCTCAATGTCTTTCTTGTAGTGAGGGGCCCAAAACTGAACACAGTACTCGAGGTGCGGCCTCACCAGTGCCGAGTACAGGGGGAGAATCACATCCCTGGACCTGCTGGCCACGCTGGTTTTGATGTGACACACTTGCCTGACACACACCCAGACCCCAGCTCTCTTCAGCTCTTCCTAGGCCAAATATGTTTTCCGAGTATTCAATAGCTCTTTCTGAAGTGTAAGCAGCTACACTGCTGTTCTGGGAGAGGAAATGAAGCAGGATCTTGGACACACCTGAAAGCAGAGACAGCACTTTATGGAGGCTGTAACAACTCCAGCTGCAGTGCAAGCAGGGTCATGTAGCCTTGCCCCAGCACAAGCGAGTCTGGGTGGCAGAGATGGACCAGAGATGTGCCCAGTTGCTCAGCAGCAATCCTAGTCCATTAGGCAAGAACTTTGCAGTGGTGATGGTCCTGTGTGTAGAACTATCTCTAAGGTAGCAAGAGGACACGTGACAAAGCCGAAACGATGAAGCAGGGTGAAAGATGGTGCCATACTACTAGTGGAGTCTGGACTCTGAAGTGAACACTGCCACAGGCTGGTGTCCCCACTTCCCCCAGGCACATCTGTCTGGACATAGCCTCTTGCTACAGCTGAGAACTGGGGCGTAATAAGGCAGAGATCTCTGGCATCCCCATCCGTGTCATGGGTCACAGTTCTCCTGGGTATTACCAAGTCATAGAATCATAGAATCATAGAATGGTTTGGGTTGGAAGGGCCCTTAAAGATCATCTAGTTCCAACCCCCCTGCCATGGGCAGGGACACCTTCCACTAGACCAGGCTGCTCCAAGCCTCATCCAGCCTGGCCTTGAAGACATCCAGGGATGGGGCATCCACAGCTTCTCTGGGCAACCTGTCCCAGTGCCTCCCCACCCTCTCTGGGAAGAATTTCTTCCTGATATCTAATCTAAACCTCCCTGTTTTCAATTTGTACGCATTACCCCTTGTCCTGTCACTACAGGCCCTTGTAAAAAGTCCTCTCCCAGCACCCTTGTAGCCCCTTCAGGTACTGGAAAGCTGCAATGAGGTCTCCTCGGAGCCTCCTCTTCTCCAGGCTGAACAAGCCCAATTCTTGCAGCCTTTCATCATAGCAGAGGTGCTCCAGCCCTCTGATCATCCTCGTGGCCTCCTCTGGACTCGCTCCAAGTGGTCAATATCCTTCTGAAGTCATTCAGCCACACAGATGTGCCTGGATTAACTCAAGTGCACAGACTCATTTTTATGAATCAGACAGTGCATGATTCCTCATGGAAGGCTCAGACCTTTTCCACTGAGGCAGGAGGTGTCATGGTTTAACCACAGCTAGCAACTGAGCACCACAGAGGGGTGGAGGAGCAAATTGGAAGAGTGAAAGTGAGAAAACTCATGGGTTGAGATAAAGACAGTTTAATAGGGAAAGCAAAAGCCTCACATGCAAGGAAAGCAAAATAAGGAATTCATTTACCCCTTCCCATCGGCAATCTATCCACAGGAAAGCAGGGCTCCATCACGCATAATAGTTACTTGGGAAGACAAATGACATCACTCAGTATATCTCCCCGTTTTCCTTCTTCTTCCCCCAGCTTTATATGCTGAGCTTGACACCATATGGTATGGAATATCCCTTTGGTCAGCTGGGGTCAGCTGTCCCGTCTGTGTCTCCTCTCAACTTTTTGTGCACCGTCAGCCTACTCGCTGGTGTGAGGAACAGAAAGGGCCTTAACTCTGTGTAGCACTACTCAACAATAACAAAAACATCTCTGTATTATCAACACTGTTTTCAGCACAAATCCAAAACACAGCCCCATACTAGCTAACATGAAGAAATTTAACTCTATCCTAGTCAAAACCAGCATAGAGGACAAACTTTCTCTGGTCCATTTGGAAGTTCAAAGTCAGCCCAGTGAAGTTTTTTACACCAGTTTTAGCTGCCAGAGTGAACATGCAATCAGCTGTATTCCTGCCCTGCTGGTGTGTAAGGGCCTGGAGGGCTACCACTCTGTTCGCCTACAGAGGTAACCACGGAAGAGAGCTGGTCTACTCTCATCTTCTTTTGTCTCTCTGGACTGGTAAAACCATTGTTCCAGCTTGTAGAGTACGATAGTTATTAACTGTGATTAATAGCAAGATTACAGCATGGAGACATCAACATCCTCCCTGCCCTGGAGCTTGGGTGCACTCACCCATGTGAGGATACAGGCCCCTTGCAGGCAGGAAGATTGCCTCCTCCATACCTTTGAAAGCCACATCAATCCTTCAGCTGGTATGCTTAATAATAATGATGACAGCAACAACAACGGCAGTTTGTTAGCCTGAAGGGAAACCTGTCTGTCACAAGAATGTATGGGACATTTAAAAGCCGAGGGGAGCCTTCAAAATGCTTGCCACACTTTGGCACCTGCCCTTCTGCTCTGACCTCCATTCTGATGGCAACCTGCTTGCTTCTTCCCCTTCAAAGGCCCTGTTTATCCCTGCTGGAGTTGTCAGAACAAATGGTATCTTCTGTGCCAAACCCCCCCACATCTGTTTGTGAACCAAACCTGATTTCCCCCGCCGCGGGTATTTAATACATATGTGATTAAATAATGAAATTTCTGCTCATGGAAACAGCAAAGGGTCAGCACCAGGGAGGGAAGAGCTAGAGGACAATGATGGACATGAATACATATAGGCTAAAAACCCCAGTAAGTAGCAGGGGACTGGACTCCGTGACCCTGAAGCCCCTTGCTGTCCTGGTTTCCGAGGCACTGGAACAGGTTGCCCAGAGATGTTGTGGATGCCCCATCCCTGGAAGTGTCCAAGGCCAGGCTGGATGAGGCTTGGAGCAACCTGGTCTAGTGGAAGGTGTCCCTGCCCATGGCAGGGGGGTTGGAACTGGATGGTCTTTCAGGTCCCTTCCATCCCAAACCATTCTATGATTCTATTATATATATATAATAATGCATATAAAAACAAGCTTGTAGATAGACAATAAAACCTTGTAGATACACCATATAAGCAGTGTATGAGTTCACAACTCTGGCCAATAAGCACACCCACCCATGGCCTTTTTGTCTCTCCCAGCACTTTTGCTTTCCCTTCCTCTGCAGGTTACACAGCATCATCCTACTTTACAAAGACTCTTGTTCAGTCTCCATACATGGAAACTGAAAAGTAA
>NW_010267509.1:16643-34912 GCF_000690775.1 Eurypyga helias
AAGGTGTCCCTGCCCATGGCAGGGGGGTTGGAACTGGGTGGTCTTTAAGGTCCCTTCCAACCCAAACCATTCTATGATTCTATGATTCTACCTGCCTGCGGGAGAGGGGTAGAGGGCCAGCAGGGATGAGACAGGCTTTGAAAATCCCCCTTGCATTTGTGAGGGCCTGTAGTGTGTCTTTGCATTGTTTACTGGTAATCTGTTCCATATTACTGCGACGCGATGTCCAAGGACACTGTGTACTGACCTGGATTAATGTTGTGTGCAGCTGTGGGAATGATGTCAGGGTCCTGCTCTTCAACGGGCATGTGCTGAGGGATGTCGAGAGCTGGACTCCGGGAGCGGTTTGCATCGAAGAACAACATCCCCCCAGCCAACACCCTCCTAAAGGGTACCAAACAGCCCCGTGCACCAGGAGGTGGCAGCCGTGTCCGGTTTTCCACACTACTAATAACATCAGATCCCCTGTTTATCCTGTTTCCTCTGTTGTCCAAGACTGATCCTGTACCTTGCTCTGCTGCGGAGCTGGACCTTTCACAGTGGATGGTCTCTGCATGCCAACCCCCAGGGTGACCAAGCACATGTCAGTTGTCATAAAACTGAATTCATCCCGAGGGTCTGGCAGAAAAAATGTCACACAGGTGGATGTGTGCAGAGACGTGCAGGGTGACATTCAGCAAGGAAGAGCGAGCTACCCCCAGCCCGTGGGGGGTCACAGAGTCATAGAATGGTTAGGGTTAGAAGGGACCTTAAAGATCATCTAGTTCCAACCCCCCTGCCATGGGCAGGGACACCTTCCACTAGACCAGGTTGCTCCAAGCCTCATCCAGCCTGGCCTTGAACACTTCCAGGGATGGGGCATCCACAGCTTTACTGGGCAACCTGTTCCAGTGCCTCACCACCCTCTCTGGGAAGAATTTCTTCCTGATATCTAATCTAACCCTCCCTGTTTTCAATTTGTACCCGTTACCCCTTGTCCTGTCACTGCAGGCTCTTGTAAAAAGTCCTCTCCCAGCACCCTTGTAGCCCCTTCAGATACTGGAAAGCTGCAATGAGGTCTCCTCGGAGCCTCCTCTTCTCCAGGCTGAACAAGCCCAATTCTTGCAGCCTTTCATCATAGGAGAGGTGCTCATGATGTGAGGCTCACACCCTCACAGATGTGCCTGTGTCTTGCTCATTGCTGCAAGCCGTGGGATGTTGGACCAAGTGAGACCAGGGTTTTCAGCTAGCGTCACAGGCCCATCTCCATATGGGATAGGTTGTAGACATAAGAGGTACTCAAAAATCTGTAAGCAGTAGTCTTATATACACAAAGCAAGTAAAAAAGAAATCTTAGGTTGAAAAACTAATGTTACTACGTAACCGACATCCTGCAGGGAGTTATTCTTGGCAGAGACGCCTAATGCATTTGAAATTGAAATAATGAATAATGCCAATACAAATAATACCCTGTAGCAGATAATATGAATTGGTATTTGAGAACAGAAAAAGTGTGGTTAGAAAGAATTTCTATGCAGGAGAGCTAAATTGCTATAGCTAACTCACATGGATTAGCTAAACAGTCCAATCTGAATTTAATCTGCTTTAGATTCTGAAGCAGCAGCCTAGGATGTATTCTGAACGCAGTGCATGTTTCTTTGCATTTACTTATTGCATTTATTCTCCCGTTGTATAACGTCACCAATTGTCATGTTTCAGCAAGTATTTTCAGCTCAGTGTTTGACAGCATTTAAGCAAAAGCCAGTGTCTCAACTGCTTTTTTAGAAAACGCTGCTTTTTCTATTAGCTCTCCAACAATCTCACTGAGAAGAGCAAGGGTGTTGTATAGGCAAATACCAAAAGCTGGAAGACAGAGATACTTTTTCATCTCTGCTTCTCCTCCTGTTTTGTGAAGTATGCTGAGTCAGCATTTTGGTGTCCAGTTTAGTCATTTACAAGTCATGGATAGGGATGATAAGCTTGTAATCAACAAAGGAAGCATCTTGAACAACTTTAGCATTTACATCACAGATTTTTGGTAGTACTTCCAAAGTACCTATTGCCTGAACATTTTATCCGCCTTGATCTGCTGGTGACACTGTCAACAACTTCAAAGTTACAAGCAAAAAGCCTAAAGAGAGTTGAATAGGATAGTTGTCTCTCCAGAAATTAAAAGGGATGGGTGACATGTCAACCCTTTCCATCAACTTTTGCTTTCCTCACCCACATGATACCAAAATAATGACAAAACCAGACACTCTTGTAAGACCTTTATTTATATAAATAATATCCACCATATGAAACAAATATACAGCATCATGCTTGCAAATTAATGCTTTGCAAAGAACTTTCATTGCTATTCTTGGTCAAAATCCCTCAGGCTGAGAGTGCCTCAGGAGCCTGAAGTTGTAGGAAGCTTGTGATGCTCCCAGTTGTGACCTTTCCTAGCAGGAGGAGGTACTGTGGGAGCAGGGCTCTCTGTTGTCCCCCTGTGACTGGCCTGTCACCAAAGGAGATGTTTTGACGAGGGACATAGGTGTCTCCAGCCTTACCCAGAAAGAGGAGCAGGATAAAGCAGAGAACTCGCAGCCATCATGAAGGAAATGACAGAGCACCCCCAGAATGCGGGACACATTAGCCTTGGAAAAGTCTCAAGAGGTTAGACTGCAAAGGACAATCCATCTGTAATTTAGGTAGTGGTGAGTAGGCTTGTGCTATGAACCTTCAACTTGGTAAAGACTGTGTCCACAAGATCAGGTGATAATGGAATGTTTCCCTAGTGGAAACACACTGCTTGCCAGGCAGGATGGTGCTTGGATTTTGTCCCCTACAGAAGATATCTACCTACAGGCTTGCTCATCCTGGGTGTTTTTTCTGGACAACTTTCAGTCCAGTCACTAACTAACCACACCTGGTCATATTATGGGCAGTAAAAGGCCTTAAGAAACAGAAGGCTGTGGCACTGTTAAGGTTCCTCCAGCCGAGGACAGTTGGCTAGGGAGGGAGATTACTGCAGGTCTGATCTAGGAGGAAACGTTCAGTGGATGAAAAGTACTCCAACAGTGAGAGTTGTGGTGCTCCCGCCTGAGGTATGTGAAGAAACAGGTCGGGACTGATGTGGATGTCAATACACAGTCTAAAATGTCACAGCCTCAACCTACATGAACGAGAAATTAAGTCTGAGGAACAATATAATGTGGAAATGAAGCATGTTTTCCAGTAGATGTATGGTGGAAAAAGATGGCAGATGTGAAGTGCTTTGGTGGCTCCTTTCCTGGCTGGGTGGGAGGTTATAGAATCATAGAATGGTTAGGGTTGGAAGGGACCTTAAAGATCATCCAGTTCCAACCCCCCTGCCATGGGCAGGGACACTTTCCACTAGACCAGGTTGCTCCAAGCCTCATCCAGCCTGGCCTTGAAGACATCCAGGGATGGGGCATCCACAACATCTCTGGGCAACCTGTCCTAGTGCCTCCCCACCCTCTCCGGGAAGAATTTCTTCCTGATATCTAATCTAAACCTCCCTGTTTTCAATTTGTACCCGTTACCCCTTGTCCTGTCACTACAGGCTCTTGTAAAAAGTCCTCTCCCAGCACCCTTGTAGCCCCTTCAGATACTGGAAAGCTGCAATGAGGTCTCCTCGGAGCCTCCTCTTCTCCAGGCTGAACAAGCCCAATTCTTGCAGCCTTAGAGGCAGAGGTCCTCACACTCATTGGTGCTAACCTCAAGCTGCCAAGGCTCTCAACATAGTTAATAGGCGTTGAGTGGACTTCCTATTTCTGCATGGGAAATGTCTTGCTGGACACCCAGAACTGCAGCTTGCACTTGAAAAATGTTGGCCAGCGAGTTGTCTGCTTTCATTTTAGGCTTTTATTGTCTAATTTTTTACTCTTCTAGGGCACAAAACTTGGACCCACAGCTACTGAAGCTCCCTCGTTTCTGGGGACACACTACCGGGCCTGGGCCTGCACACAATCCACTTAGAAGACCTGCTGGCTTCAAGTGAGGTCTTCAAGCTAAGCTACCTGGGCTTTCCAGGACTCACTTGGATACTCTCAGTCAAGCTTTCCATTAACTGGCCAGTTTTGCTCTTAGGACACAGGGCTATACCACTTAAATAGTGATGGTTTTCAACTTCCTACCCACATCCAGAAGGACAGACAAACCATTTCCCAGGAGAGGACACAGAGCAGCTCAGTGTAGTGCAGCTCTAAGAGACAAGAGATGTGTTCCCCAAAGCCCTCACGAAAAGCATAGATCAGTGCGGTGCCAGTGAGAACACAGCGGCACAAAGAGCTTTGCAAGATGTCTGCTCCCACCTAGGCAAGGCTAAACCCAGAACTCCATATATTGGACCACCTGAATTAGCTCTGCAGGGATGGAGGGAGGGCAACTCGCTCTCTGGCAATGTCACTGCAGTTCTGGCTATTCCTAGCTAGCAATGGACGAGGTGTGAATCTGGGGAATGTGTCTTCAGAAGATCAGCCTAATTCTCCTCGGAAAACAAAAATTAAGGATAGTCTTATCTCTAGACACAGGGCTGGAAGGAAGAGACATGTGAAGAGGGAAGAAGAGAGAGATCTGTTGTAAAGAAGAGACTTGGAAATCAAAGAACAAGTGTTTGTGAAATCTTCTGATCGCTGATGACTTTCACTTCAAAGTCCCAGAGTTTTAAAGGCATCTCGTAAATCATCTACTTCATACAGTGGCTGCAGGACAAAATATAAATGGTAGGTCAGTTGTCAAGTGAGCATAGGTTCCCTATGAAGATGGGGAAGAAGGAAGGAATGCCAGGAGATGGGATGACAGTGGAAGAAGGGGAAAAGAATTAATAGAGGAGATATGAGGGGGAGAGAGGAATGGGAGACAAAAGATGAAGACACGGGAATGAATGAAACAGCAGATGGCAGAGATGGGCAGCAAGAGCAAAGAGGAACTATAGCGAGGAAGAGAGGAAGAAGCTGAGGGGAAGAGGCACGAGAAGGTGAATTGGGCCTCACCAGGAGGATCCGTCGAAGTTTCCTGGACAGATGGACAGAGTTTTCGTGCAGCCCTTCCCAGGCCTGGAATGTCTTTTCCCTGTTCTCCACAAATGTGTTCCAGCAGTAGAAGTAATCTGTGCAAGGCACAGGGGAGTTAAAGGAGTGCTCAAGACTGCCCCAGAGAGGACACTGACCTCCCCTAGGATCACTGAATCATCACGTCCTGCCATCATCTCCTCTGTCTCCTTGTTCTAGCTTCTACCACTCTTCTGCATCTCCCTAACCTCCCACAGCTTTCCGTCACCTCTTTCTAGTCTGCACATCTTACCTTTGAAGGTCATAATGGCAATTTGGGCCCCTGCCCGGTGCAGGCGCCTCAGCCCCTCCGGCTCTGCCTTGCGGTCCTCACAGAAGTAGAGGCGTGCTGTGAAGATGCGGAGGGTCAGGTTGGGGTAGGCGCGCAGGAAGTCGGCCACGTGTCGGGCGCAGTCGTAACAGGGACTCCAGGAGGTGAACCAGGTGATGCGGTAGCAGCGGCCCGGGTCCAGGTCCCAGGCTGAGATATAGCGCAGGAAGAGCACCTCCACATGGCAGCCCATCTTCACGAAAGAGGGAGAGGGGCAAGGTGTGAGGCAGGAGGGGTTATGGTGTAAGGGTGGTGAGGAGGGATGCGCGAGCTGGATGGGGTGTGAGGAGCTCCTAGGTGGGGGTCAGATGCTAGGGTCAGCGCACAGAGAAGGCACAGTGGTACCTAAGTGGAAGTCTAATGGCTAGGGAGGCTGGTGAAGCAGCAGGCAGTATGAGTGTCTTGATGGTAACACACTTGAGGGCAGCATAAATTTCAGGTTTACCTGGAGGCTGCATTCCCCAAACAGTATGTTCCCAGCCGCGTACACGCGTGCCAGTGTGCACATCGCTGTCGCAGCCCTCCTCTCCCTGCTGCCCTAGGCAAAGTGGAGCTGCACGCACCTCAGCAAGGACATAAGAACCGGATGCCAAGGTGTTCCCCATACCTTATTGCGTAGGTATCCAAAGTCCAGGGAGCACGATGTAGCACTGTCACGGCGCTTCACGACATAGCAGAGGTAGGTTTCACGCCGGCCTTTGGCCCAGCGCAGGTTCTTGAAGTTATAGAGGAAAAGTCTCCTTTTCATCAGGAGGCTGCAAGAGAAGACAAGAGAGCATTTACATTCGCCTCACCCTGGAGCCAGCAGTTGGCCAGGTCTTTGTTGAGGGCTCAGCACCAAAAATATCCTCCTCATGTCCAGGCCTCTCAGTACGAGAAGAGCCTCAGTGATTTGCATGCAGCGTGTTAGGGAAAGGCTGCAGACGTGACTGTGGGGATGAAGCAGGTGACCTTGTGAGTGGAAACAGTAAGTGAATTAGTAGTGATTAGTCAAACAGCAACTATGTCTGGGTAGACTGCAAAAATATCTGAAAATATCCAAAAGATGGACACCAGTGAGGGAGAAGGACAAAGATATCTGAGAAGACCTGGGAAGATGAGAGGGTCTGGAGTGCAGTCATCAAGAAATATTATTTCTGCCGTGCAAAACCCTGAAATGCCACTGAAGCAAGAGGTGGAGCAAATCAGAGCCTTTTTAAGAGTAGACTGGTCAGAACTTCTTCCCAGCATTGCCCAGAAGAAGAGCATGGTTGAACCTGTGCAGGGCTACAGGTTCGGGTAAGGTGCCATACACTAGCTGACAGAGTACGTAAAGGGGTAGGCATGCTCCATCTCTCCAGACACAAGTACCATTCCTGCAGCAAACAAATATTGAGATTGGTGGGGGCCTGCTCCCACGCCCAGGGATCCTACCGGGGAGAGGCAGCAGGAGCATGGGGAGGGTAAGGTAGTCACCAGCCATATCTAACAGCCTTGCTGCCAAGTGGGGGTACATCGGCAGCTGACAACAGCTGTGTTCATTGAGGTGAGATACACACCTCCCCCACAGCAATGCAAAACAGAAGTGAATGGGTTAAAAATAATCACATCCTTTGTCACCTTTTCCCTCTGGTAGGCTGATGTTCAGCAGGGAGGTGGGGTCAGTTTAAGTGATACTGAACTGGGTTTTCTGGAAGGTCGCCAGTGAGGTGCAAGAAATGAGAATTTGGGTTTGTTAGGATTTTAAATCCATTTTAAATCTGAGTCTAAGCAAAAAAAAAAAATTCATATACAAATACCTTTCATCCGTTTGCCAGTGTCACCATACAGCCTGAGCAGTGCAGAGCACTTCATCTCTAGCTGAGTGGCATCCTCTCTGCTCCTCGAGGAGCTTCTCTCCGTTGGGCATCCTGACACACGGCCATTGCTCCACAGGTGTTCGGTCACAGTCACGCTCATCCTCTCGCCTTTTGTCACCTAGTGCACCTGCTTTGCTCTCCTGTAGCACTCCCTCTTGCACCTCACACCACATTGCCAGAGAGGCACATCCTTCCCTCAAGCACCCTTACCACCCTGATTGCCCCACAGATAGGCAAGCCACTTGCACACAACCTCTTTCCTACCATCTCACCCTCAGCCTGCAGTGCAGAAATACCTGTCTTGCTCACAGAAAAGAGCAAGCACACACATATTCAGTTATGCCACTCTTCATACACACATACTCCTAGATCACATCGTAGTTGTGGCGTGTTTTCTGGTAGGAGAAAGTCTATAGAGAAGGTAAGGCTTTGCAGAGTCTTGCACACACTCAGAGGGCAAAGCATTCCTACTAAGCATTTTTATTCAGCCTAACAGCAGCCTCAGGCAACTCTTGGAGGTCTACCCTGGAAGCACTGTCCCGGTTGTGCTCTGCTGAGCTTGCAGATTGTGCCGGAAGCAGAGCACAAACAGATCCCACTGCATTTCACAGAATGGTTGGAAGGGATCTTCGGAGGTCATCTCATCCGCATCCCCTGCCAGAGCAGGTTCATTTAGAGCAGGTTGGATAGGAACACATCCAGGTGGGTTTTGAATCTCTCCAGAGGAGACTCCACCACCTCTCTGGGCAGCCTGTTCCAGGGCTCTGTCACCCTCACAGGGAAGAAGGGTTTCCTCGTGTTTCATTATCCCTTTCTCTGGCAGTTCGCACTGGGTGCACGTTTTCATTCATTTCACCTACCCAGCTTTCTTTCTTGCTCTGTATATTCTTCATCATCAGTTTTGATTTATTTCTCACACTTTGAGCCTCCCCACTTCCTTCTTACTTAGATTCACCCTGTTTCCCTGCCTTTGTACAAACACGTATGAACATGTGTGTACATTCCCTAACACACACACAACTGTCACCTCACAAAACTGTCAACTGTTCACGTCAAGCTTCTCCCTCTTCGATGTGTGTTGTCGCAGGCACATGGGGAAGTCTCTCCCCGCTAACAGAGGTGCTGGAGAGGGGACATCTCCTCCCTGTGTGACAGATCCCCGGTTGTCCAGAGAGGATAGCACAGACAATTGCACAGGAAATGAGCAGGTGTGATAGAACAAAACTTTTACCTGGGTGTGCCACAGCAGCAGAAAGCAGAGGGATTGTGAAAAATGCAGTCACTCGTTGAAGAACCACATAAACCAGGTGAAAACCAATGACAATTATGCTGATGTTTCATCAAGGCCCACATGGAAAGATGCTTTTCAACACATCAAAAAGTTCAAGGAAAACAGGCTTTCCCCTTTCTCTTTTTTGTGAACTTTTGGACAAACACATTTGCTTGCAAAATGTTTCTAATTCTTCTAACTGTCCCTTTACTCATTTCTTCCCATTTTTCTCTATTCAATGTTTTTGCCCCTGTGGAGCAGCATGTGGATGCAAATAAGGCTGAAGAACAAGAAATGACCCCAAACCCAGAAAAATAAAATTATGATCACTTGGAGTATTTTTCAGTGTCAGAACAAAGTAAAGACAATTTTGAATCACAGAATCCATTTGTTCAACTAGAAATGTTCATTAACTTCAGTTCCTGTTTTCCCTTCTCTCTGGAGTTCACCGTCCCAGGGGTTTTTGTTAGGGAGGATCTCAGAACATGACTGGCACAAGAAAAAGAATAATGAATGAACAGATGATGCAGGGAGCAACTCAGCAAATTTGCAGTTAGGTACAAAGTGCTGGATACCTGTACAATTCCTACAGCTGTAGGATAGCTCTGGGGAAAGCAGCAACCACACAGGAGCTGTGATTATATCCAGGAACTGAAGCCGCAGACGGAACAGAGGCCTTCTCCTCAAATAAAAATTCATGCAGCCAATCCTCAAATCAGAGTGAAGGCCCCTGGGTGTGTGAATCCTATGCAATTGTGAGGAGTATTAGTGAAAATTAGCTTGCAGAGTAATTGCAGTCCAAGTAGAGGAATCCAGTGCTGGAATGGTCTGTGCTTATGAGCACAAGGATGCCAGGAGCAGAAACAGAGTAAGACAGAAATCCGGTACGAGAGAAAGAATAGGTGGATAATGAGAGAAGAGTGGGTGGAGGCAGAGATGCTTAAGCATCAGATAGCTCATCTTTCTGTCATCTTTTTTTTGTTTCTAGAAAAGAAAAAGAATGAAAAGGAACAGAGAAAAGTCACGAGAAGGAGAAATGACAGAAAGGGAAAAGAGTACAGGGCGGCAGATAGTCAAAGAGAAAGGATGACAGAGACACAGAGACGCAAGGTGCAGGAGCAGGATGGGGCAGAGAGTTAGATCACTGAGTCAGATGGGGATAGGGATCAGTACCCCAGGGAAGGTGAGTACCAAATGGAGAGCTAGTTAATTCTAAGAGAAGGACCCTCTTTTCTTATATAAGCAAGAAGCTGGAGGCACTCTATTTACCTGTCCATGACTGCCAGGGTCTCACTCAGGTGATGGGATTACAGGGATGTTGTCTTGCAAGCTCTGTCTGTGCAGCCCTCTGGCAGTGTACAGAGATGTGGATGGCTGTGTCCCCTCCTCATTCACCCCTATGTACCCCCAGCTGGGTTGCACCGGGGTGTGGTTGAGGGAGGAGCTACAAAGGTCTCTGGAGCTGTTGGGAGCTGCAGAGCAAAGGGTTGAGATGTGAAGGGGCAGTGGTTCTGAAAGATGCCAGGCATTCATTGGTTGCCTCCCCCCACTGCACTCCCCACTGGGCCCTCCCTGCCTGCAGAATTATTCTGAATTAATATCAATAACATAACGAGGCAGGAAGCATTGTCTAGTGGTTAGAGGGGGGCCCTGGTGCTTGTGTACCACTAACGTGAATGTGGGCAAAACCACACCATCCCTCCGGGCCTCGGGTCACGCAGCTGTGCAGCGTGGAGAGTGCCCAGCCCCACGGCGAGGGCAGCTCTGCGCAGCACCCCCCAGCCACCCAGATGGAAGGAGCTCAGGGAACACCAAACTGTTGGCAGGCTTCCCTCCTTCTCCATATCCTCCTGAAAGGCGCATGATGCTTGGCAAAACAGGGCAACAGTGAGAGGGACCCAGCTCCAGAGAGAGCCCTGGGTGTGGGGGGGAGCGCCTGGCCCCACTTTGGCACCTGAACATGGCCACGGGCGCCTGAGCTGCGTGAACCCAACGGTGGTGAACGTGCAACGCTGAACGCAAAGGAGCGATGGGGACTGACTCAGGGCCTGATCCCGCTGTTCTCTGCAGCAGCAGCGCTTCGAGCAGCCGTTGGCAGAGTGGTTCCAGGACCCTGCTGACGGCTGCACTCCGGCGGCACGCCGTTGTATGGTCACGCCTGGGCTCACGCTCAGGGTGCACGTTCTGCGCTCCCCGGCACCGCTCTCTGCTCCATCACAGCCCTGCAGAACCTGCCTGGTCAGCCACCCCTCTGAAGGACAGCCAAGGGACAGGGCAGCAGCTTTGGATGACCGGGCAGGGTGCTAAGGAGGCAGCTGCGGGATATTCTGCTCCATTTCTGCCTCGTGAGGCACGGGCAGTGCTATGGCTGAGAAACAGGGCTTTTGTTTACCTCACGCTAGCGTAGTTCTTCATTTTTTTCTCTGCTTCATTTACTTTCCTCATTAATTTTACTGGCTTTCAGCATGCTAGGACTGTGTGAAACCAGTATATGCAAAACCATGAAAAGGAGAGATGAGTTGCCAGAACAGAGCAGACGCCTCTCTAGCCTTGCGCTTTGTACTGGTCTTTGAGACCGGCTGGCACGGCACAGTTGAGGAAAAGGAAAAGCACTCCTGGGATGTCGAGGGCTGGGCTGTCCTACTCCTTGGGTAGGGCACATGCTCAGCAAATCCACATTTTGGCAGCTGCCTTCGTCTCAAGAGTTGTAGCAATTACCCTCTTTGAGGATCTGGCTCCTAGTTTTCCACCAAAGCTAGAAGAGCCTACTATACTTGCACATCCCTGTCCCACTTATCAGAATTGAAGAGGATGCTCCTGCTAATGAAACATCTGCCCCTTTCAGCCTCTACCTTCGCAGCACCTTGTGACAAATCTCGTAGGTCAGACCAAGAATTATTTTGTCCCCTTTTCATACTAGTTTTTTAATTTTAATAATGCAAGGAGGATGTTTGTTACACAGGACATTAAAAAAAAAAAAAACCAAAACCCCAACACACCCCGGGAAATCTGCTTCTTAGAGATCACAAGTGTTTGTGTTTCATCAGATAAATGAAGGTAGCTTCAGCTTTATTCTTTTTCTGGCTCCTGATTTCTATAGCAAAAGTTTGCAGAAAATTTTACATAACATTTTCTGCTCTGAAAGGAGTCAAGAAATACCTTCATAGCCAGCCTGGTCTTCCCATTGAATTAAATGTGTGCAATTTCTCAAGAGTTTAGTATGTCAAGGCTCATAAAATGTTTAACTAGATCCTTTCTCTGGTCCTGCCTGTAAATGGAATTCATTCTTCCATGCTTAAAACATCAGCTAATTTCCTTAAATCTTGAGAGCTTCTTTGCTCTTCACAGCGATAAAAAAAGAAAGAAGGACTGAATTAATAGATGAAATATATTCATGTCACTCTTTGGCAGGGGTCTGAAGACTAAATACTGATGTAGGCTTTCTAATGCCCTTTGTTTAGACTGGCATTTCCCTCACACAGAAGATGCGAGTGCACAGTCAGCGATTCTCTGCCCCTAGCTCTAATCCCCAGACCAAAAACATGTTGGTGTGGCTGTGTTTTTAGTCTCTCACAGCAAATCCAGGGCGGCATTTCAAGAGGGATGCTCGGCTCCTATGCAGTTCTGCCTAAAGCAGGAACTGCAGCCTCTTGCCAAGGCAAGACCTTGCTCATTAGCAGAAGTCATCTCTGCACTACTAAAAAAAATAGTTTGTAAAAGCATGGAAAGGTTGCAGGTCCCTGATCTATCTGCTAGTCCAGCTTCCTCCCTGGCTGTAAATTGCCAAGTATTTCATGTATGGTGGGACCCTTTTGGCTGGGTGCTAATACATGAGGAGACATACTGACCACTCCAGTTTTCCTTCCTTTCTGCTGCATGCAAACTTATTTGGAGAAGAGCCTGGGCATCAGAGAGAAAAGCAATTTTATTTAAGTTGTTCTCTTTCTGATCAAAGCCCAAGTCAGTTAAAGGCTAGTGGGGAAGGCTAGAAAGGGTCCTCGTGCTGGTGTGTTATCTAACGAGACACTGCTCCAGCTTAGCGTTATCACAGAAGGATGTCCCGGCATCCCTTCAGGTTTCTTGTGTTTGGGGCTCTATTCCCTGGTTTGAAGGGAGAACAACAGAGAAATTACAGCAGGCTGAAGAGCAGTCAGGAGGAAGAGGAATATCACCATTACTGTTACTAAAGATTCAGAAAGCAAACTGCTAAGAAATCAGAGAGCAAAAATGTGGTGAATAATGAAAAGTAACCACCTAGACCCAAAGCAGAGGAGAGGTTGCTTGTTTAGTCAACAGGAAGTCGTGTGTTGGTGTGTACTGATATAAATACATATTTATTTTTTCCATTCACCCTTTGCTCAGAAATCGCATTTTGAAACAGGCGCCGACATCGCCAGTTGGTTGGTTCTTGGGCTGAACACAAGAAACGCAGACACCTGCTTCCCCTCGCCTCAAGCGAAAACCTCAAGCAGAAAAACTTTCTCTGCTCAACAACTGCTGATGCACCAGGGACACTGACTTGCACAGAGACCTCGAGCAGGGCTGTTGTAGAGTTCCTTGCAGTTACACACTGGCAAATATACAAGCTGATGGGCTTATTTATTATAAGCACATCTAATGCAGTATGGTTATTTAATATAAGCATATATTAGCAGAAGCACGTATTAAAGTGCTTATTTATGATATGCACATTACATCACATTATATACATATTGCATCCTAGTCTGTGTTAATTCCACAAAGGTTCATCACCCTATTTTGAATGGCAGACCCAACACAGAGGCAACGCACTCGCTCAGACACCTCTGCCAGGCAGACCCCTTCCACTACTCCAGTCGCTAGTGTAAAAAAAAACCTGCATTAGACATAGAGGCAGCTTGCTCTCTAGGACATGGGGCAGAGGGCCTTGTCCCTAGAACTGCCAGCTCATCTGGTGACACAGCTGTGGATGCCATAAGCTGGGGAGAAGGTTTCAGCAGTTGCATGACAAAGCACCGCCGTTCGTGGTGCGGAGGATTCAGCACCACGGCGTTGTATGAAAGCTGTTTGGGAGCGTATGAGTTCTGCTGGAGGTGGACATCACCTGGGGCAGGAGTGGAGGGGTTGCAAACACAGATCTAAAAGCACTGTGGAGTGACTGTCACTGGGACTACATCCATGTTAGACGAGAGCAGGGATCCAAGGTCATGAGGAGGAAGTAGGAAGAAGGGAAACGAGTTCAAGACATGCGGGAATGCCACTGGGAGGGTGGGTTTATGAAACCTGGACCCCTGCACAGTGCACTGCTGCATGCTGGAGGACCGTAGATGATGCCACTGATGCAGAATTGAGGGCATCCGTTTGCTGGGTGTGCGCTCAGATTATATATTATTATGCGTTTACTAGTAATTTGACTTTCCAGGCTTGCACTGCAAAATCTTTACCTGGAGATTTGAGTCGTGGTTTATTTCTGTTCCACTGTTGAGCTTGTTTTGGTGCTGGGGGATGAGGCAAATTAAGGTGAAACTATTGAATTGAGTACACATTTTTCAACCACAGTCCCGTGAGTGCCTCTCACTCCTACCCTGCAACTCTGCTAGCCCAGCCTGGGGCTCCTTACAGGAACAAATAAACCTCAATCCTGCCTCTGTGACACCATATTTTTTTTTCTCCTCGCCTGTATTAATTCCCCCCACCATGTCTCTAGGCAGCAGCAGTTCCATCCCTTGGTCTCAGTGACTGGCACCTGCTGGCATCACCAGCAGGAAGGGAGGAAAGGGGCTGGGTTGGGTTGAGGAGTTTGAGACCTGGAGAATGGCTTCCCCATCATGAATGCAGATAGGAAATGTGACCGAAGTCCAAGCTTGAGGCCATGACATGGTTGGATATTTATCTCATTTATACTAAGAAAAACAGAGCCTGCGATCAAAGCAGAACACACCTTCCCCGTGCTGAGAGCTGGGGGTGGGGAAGTGCTCACCAGAGCTACTTGCACCTTGGTGCTTCCCATAGCAGCGCATGCAACTCCAGCCTCCAGCACGCCCTGCCCATCTGACCTGGCTTCTGATTCAATGCTGTGTAGACCTAGAGAACACCTTCTTTTTGTACAGGGAGCTGCAGGCTGCGTTCCAGTGTTTACTGCATTCTCCTACCGCTCAGCCCCCTGGTCTGGGCACCCTGCTCCCAATCACATCTTCCCCCTCTTTAATGGAAGTCATTGGCTCTGTATCTCTGCAATCATCTCTTAGTCATGGGGAGAAACTCTATTTTGCACCGCAGTTTTTCACAATGAGACTCACCTTCTAGCTGTGGTTATGGTTTCACAGACCAAAGTTGCTTGCTTATTAGCTCCTGTTTGTGCAGTTGCTGCAGCTCATGCTACTCTGTGCAAAAAGAGCTTGCACCTGGAGCCTGGGTGGTAAATCCTGATTTTAATTTCTCTGTTGTCTTTGGAGAAGTCCTTTGCCCGAGAGGCTGGGGCAGAAATGCTTGGGAGCTCACTGAAGAGCTCCCAAACATGTCGCAAGTTCCTTGGCTTGCAGTTCCTCGAGCTCCTGCAGTTGTATAAGCTTTCCTTGGCTGGAGGTCCTCAGGAGCAGTGTTCTTGTCTCTTACAAAGTTTTCTTATCAACAAAGTAAGCGTTTTCAGAAGATTCAAGATAGCCTTGCTAGTTCTTGTCTTCCTCCCTCTCAGAGTTCAGAGCTGCTCCTATGCTTTAATCATTGGCCACATCCAGAAGGTTTGTGGGATGCCATTGCTAGCCTCTACTGCCTAAAAGTGTCAGACAGTAAAATCAGGGTCGACCACCGACACCCTGATCCTCTTTCAGGGGGCCCAGTGCAATGGGGATGGAATGGGAGACCCATTCTGAGGCCAATGAAGAGAGGGTGAACGGGTGAAAAGTGATTCTCATTGCATGATGAGGATCTCCTCCTTTGCTGTGCTCTCTCTGCTGTCTTACTGGCTTTCTAGTGCACTGCCATGCCTGGCTATGCTGACTGATAGCATCAGTATTTCTTTCGCCATGACCACACGGGAGGCTCTGGAGTTTCTGGTGTTAAGCAGTGAGGTCAGAGTTGTGACACACTTGAGCTAGCTGCCAAGGCAGGGCACCTTCTTGGATACCTTTGCATCCAAGAGTCTGAGAAGTTCCCAGCTAATTTCATAGTTTAAGAATACCCTTTCATGTTCCAGCCAAAACCGTGGGTTCTGCTTGGATGAAAAGGGTAGTAAAAGCTCCCAGAAAGCAGAGGAGAGAAAGAAAAGGAAGAATCTGAAGGGCAAACAAAGACCCTGGCAAACTATTGATTATGAATTATTATTCTCAGAAATTTTAATTTCTGGTGCCCGTTGGTTTTAGACAATGCTTGTAGCATTGCTTCTGCTTCCCACTCAGATGTGGCCCCAGAACAACTGTAGCTCACTAAAATATACAGCTCTTGCATTCACATACACAACTAGTTAAATTTCCCTTTGCCCGGTCCGTGAGGGAACACCATGTCAACTCACTATCTACTCTGTCTACTCACTCACTTCTGTGCAGGTACAGGCAGGGTAGGGCACAGGCACATTTCCTTTAAGATGGCTAGTTTGTACCCATCCCAATTTGCAAAAATGTTGACAAGACCAAAAAAAGCTCACAGACTGGAGAGGCAAAATTCTACCCTGAAGCAGTGCCCCTGGGGACTCTCAGGGAAGAGAAATGGCAAAGGGGCTTGTAAAGCCTGTGAAGAGTTCAGATGCCTTTCCTAAACTAAACCAAAGGGTAACTATAAAGATACCAGCTGATGGACAACGTTGTAGTGATGGTGCTGGGCTCAAGCAGAGCTGATGAGAAAATGACTTGTGAGCATCGCGTAGAGAGTCTCAGCAATGACTACATTCACGCTGCACCAGGGAGAAAAGAAGCTCTTGAACTCTTCCTCCACAGAAAGGCCAGGCTGGAGGCTAAGTCTAGGCTGTGGAAGAAAACAGGTTTCACTTGTTAATCCATAATAATGGCCAACACAGCCTGTTCCAGGTGATCTGTGTGTGCCATTTAGCTACCAGTCAAGAGACATTGTGAGGTGCAAGCGTTTTCTAGAGGTTGTTTTCTAATACCATCTGACTAGAAGGGAAGAGTGAGAGCAGTAAGTCCCACAGGAATACCTTCACCATGAAAAGGCTTTGTAGGAACAAGGCACCCAATACAAGAGGTAGCACAGTGACATGTGCATCATGTGCATCAGTGTGAAATCAAAACTTTGGTCAAGACATCCCGTTGGTAGGCTGTGCTGGTTATCACATTTGAAGCAACTGCTGCTGCTGCATGTGCCACTGCTGCTCCAGCCTCCAAGGCATCAGCCAAGGAGCCAGAGAAGCTGGCAGGAGGATACAAACCCTGCAAGTCCCCAGTCTCCGGGGGAGCTGATTATGAGGGTGATGACTGTCTCCAGGAAGCACAGAGAACTTTCTCTCACCACTCTGAAAGGTAACTGAAGTCTACACACTGCAGAAGGACAACAGCTTGTCCTGGGGCTCAGGAGCCTGGACAAGGGCAGCACAAGAAGACTTGGTACTTCTAGCTCCTTTAAACTCAACAAGCCAAGAGGAAGGTGACAAGAAGGCAGCAAAGGCCAAGGACTACCTGACCCTTGACTGGCACTGCCAAGCAGCCCACATCAGCTGTGACTGTGAAGAAAATCCCAAGTCAAGGCAAGAAATTGGCAGCCGCCATGGCCAAGAAAACAATCAAGACCTTAGAGAATATGAAAGCTGACAGACCAAAAAAGGTAAAGATCCAGCTAAAGGCAAACAGTGAAACCCAAGGCTGCCAACCCCAAGGCAGAGAAATCGAAAGTGGCCTCACGCTGAGAAGGTGATGCACAAGAAGCTGATGCTGTGTGAGTACAGACAGTGTCCTGCTCTGGGGACACAGAGTGTAAATCCTTTAACTGAACCATCAGTTTTCATCATGTTTTGCATTTTTTTCACAGTTTCCACAAAGGAAGATAATTAATTGCAATAATTAAAATACCTTGTTTTGCAGTAAAACTCAGGTTTTGTATGAATTAAATATTTCTTCTTGCTATTTTCTTCCATTTTCTGCAGCAATACTGTAGGAGAGATGGAGGTAGAGTCTGCTCAGAGGTGCACAGCAGAAAGAATAGAGGCAACAGATGAAAGCTGCAGCAAAGTAATTTCTGGTCTGACATCAGGAAAATACTCTCCATCTTAAATGTGATGCAGCTCTGGAACAAGTGGATTCTCCATCCTTCAGACATTTTCAGAATTCAGCTGGACAAGGCTCTGAGCAATCTGATTAGCTTTGATGTTAGATCTGCTTGCTAACTTTCAACGTAATTTTATCTATAATCTTAACCGGGAAGGTATACTATCTCAACAAGGACATTTATTTTAAAATTGTACAGCTTCATGTACATTTATTCTTACATTCAAGCAGGTCAGTTCTCACATTACTTATTATTTAGACACTGAATTACACATTTATTTATTACATCTTTTTGTTAGTATCTAATTTGTGACACACTGTATTTGTATGGAAATTGCAATCTTAGTAAAATGCCCAAAACAGCATTCTGAAAGAGAATTTATTCATTAAATGAAGCTTTGCTCTGCTGATGACTTTCACTAACTCCCTTATTTAATATACTTCAACACAGCCGCAGCAAGTACAGGCAGCTTGCATTTTAACTGATGTAATTTATATTATTGAAAGCATTTTTATTTCAAAACTCATATTCATTGTAAAAGTAGACAATCAAATTAATTCCTGTTGTTTCACACAGTTTTTTTTATATATATATATATTTTA
>NW_010267510.1:0-12855 GCF_000690775.1 Eurypyga helias
TTAAAGCCCGATCAATGAGCCCTGCTAAGTCATGAGCAAGGATCCTTTTCCCTCTCCGAGACAGCTGGAGACCATCTGTCGCCAGCCGGCTTGCTGCCCTATGAACCTCCCCATGCTCCAGGAACCCGAAGCTCCACCGGTCACACCAGCCTCCGAGCAACGTGTTGATTCGGGGCTGTTCCATTCCATGTCCCTCCCTGCTACCAAGGGGATGGAGGAGAATGATGTTCTTTGTAATGGAAGTTTGTGGGGAATGTGTTTATTGATAACTCTGTTGACTCATTTTGAGAGTAGCAGTTGAAAAGGAAGGATAGTACACACCTCCAGTTCCTAAAGTACCACAGAAAGTATTAGCAGTCTTACTGTTTGCATCTCTCCAAAGGACTGTCAAGCCTCTTAATATTCTTTCCCCCAGTGTGCTTAAGTGTCACATGCTCTGGGTTGCCATGTCAGGACAAGTGGATATGCATTCTGGTCAAGTTTGTCAGAGACATTCTTTAACCTGTTGGATAACTTTGGTGTTTGTTGCATATAGCTTTCGTATTGTGTTCTCTGATGCTTCTTGCACTTTTTGGTCTTCTGAAATCAGTGTAGTTAATGATTAAAAGAAGAAATTGAGTTACACAAAAAATATTTTCCCATGCATATTTAAATACTTTGGTTGTTTGTTGTTGTTGCTTGCCTAATATAAGTGTTGATTTGTTTGTTTCTTATTTCTTTTCTGCCAAGTTTCTGACGTGTACCAGCATTCTGGTACATATGTACTCCATCTGACCAAATCTTGTTTTGGGTGGCTTTTTGTTCTTTTTTTTTTCTTTTTTTTTTTTTTTAGTTTATTTTGTCTCTTTGTCCCCTCTTTTGCATCACCCTGAGGATGAGAGTACCATAGAAAATCGATCCTGACATGAGAAGAGTTCAAACTGTGGGTTTGAAATAAGAGAAGTTGCTAACTTACTACAACTCATTGTTTTCAGCTGTGGGAGTGGAATAAAATTGAAGTCTGGTGTTCTTGCTCACATTTTGTTAATCCTAAAGTTTGAGGAAAACTACTGATACTAGGAAATATACCAACTACCTTGGCCTTAAGACATTTTTAGCAAAGACTAATGGGCTGAGATTTTTCATTATTGTTCAGGAGACTTGATACATTTGACCATGTGTTGACTTTAGCTCAGTCATAATAACTCCGTGTGTGTAGGGGTTGGTTTTTCTTTTTCCTCTTGCATGCTCTTATTCTGCATGTAGGATGTACTACTATTGAAACTCACCTTTTCCAGGTAGAGGCCAAAATCCATTTATTCACCTGACCAACCATAATGCGTGTCTGGGCTTTGGCAAAGGTGGTAATAGTGGTTTTTTGTGGTTCTTTTCTAGGATCAATGTCACGATTTTTGATTCTGGGCCTTTTCTGTGTGTTAAAATATTCTGATAAATAGTCATAAACTGGTTATTCTGTTTCTAAATGCAGTTTACATTGAGATGTAAATATTTAAAGTTATCTTTCAGAGAGAGTTCATCAGAATTATCTATAGGTATTTCATTGATAGCGCAGATTAACCGTGCCACAGAAGCAGACACATTCACCTGATTCTTTACACGTCTGATTTTCGGCCAAGAAGTTTTATTTGTATTGTTAGCTCAGTGTTCTGAGAATTGAACTGTTGCTATTCCTAAGGCCAGTTCAAATTTGGAAGGTAAAAATTCCAAACTAATAAAGCTTCCCAGACTTTTATTAATTTCAAGAAGCCTGACCCAGATCCCCCTGTGCATCTTTTTTGATACTGGTTTAGCATGGATGGAGATACCATGCTGACTTTTCTTGCAGCCTGCTGTGAAGTTTAATAAAATAAAAAATAAAACAAACAAACAAAAAAACCCAACAAAACCAACAAACTTGTATTGAACTTCTGGAATGTATCTGCCCTGCTCTCCAGCACTCCTGGTTATGGGAACTTACTGGTTAGGGCCAACATGAATGTTTAGGGTCAGGTTAGGTCCTATGCTGCATGTCTTGGCCCTCTTGGAACTGATGGTAATACAAAGACAATGGAGTGAAAGAATCAGCCAGGATTCCACAGAACGTGGTATGTCCATCTAGGTATTCAGCTAAAAAACTCAGGTTTTCCCACTATATTATTCCCACGGTCTCCCCTTTTTCCCTTCAGTAGTCAAATATTCTTTATTGTACTTTATTTTTTACACATGATAATTGTATGGGAAGAAGATAGATGTATAAAGTTGTTTTAAGGCTCTGTGGAGTAACTTGCTACTTCCTGTGTGTCTCTTCAGATGTGAGCTGAAGTTGATTTTTTTTTTTTTAATTATTCCTTATGTACTATTGGTTTGCTTGTTTTTTCTCCTTATCTGCGATATGTAGATTAATCTCCAGGTTTCAGAGGATGAATTTTCCTCTGATTGATTTAGGGAATGATTAATCAAGCATCTGTTTAAATAGCAAACTGGAGAATAAAATCTATATGCTTTATCAGCTTAGAAGCAGAGACTCTGTGCTACTTAGGGAGAACTGTACAATTTTCCTTGTTAACCTTCTCACCATTTTGTTTAGAAGAACTTGCCTTTCTCAATACTAAGTTCTTCAAGCTGGGAATCTGGATCCCCAGCTTGTTCTCGGTACGTTCATATGCTTCCAGTAGAACAAGACTGACCACAGCTTACCTTTCCTAACAGGCTCTGTGGACTGAAGTATAGTGATGTTTAAAGAAAGCAAAATATGTTACCCAAGAAAGAGAGGGATGTGTATTGTTTGGGTGTATTTTTTTTCCCCTCTGTTTTAAAACATGTTACGGCTTGGATTATAGCAATTACTCTTAGGTTATACTAAAGCTTCTAGGAGGTCTTCGGACATAATTGAAGCTGGTGAGCCATTAAAAGATAATATTTCTTGCATGTGCTTTTCAGTTACAGGAGTTAAGTACTGATAGAAATGTAAAAGCTGTAAACAAACTCGGAGCCTTTTTAATTGCTTCATCCTGTTTTTCTGCTTCTTTAGTTGGTACAGGTGCTTTCAAGATAGATGAGATTTTGTTTTGTGATGTAAAAATCAAGTAAAAAGCATGCATTGGACTTTCTCCCAGAAAATATCCATGTTTAATGTATCACAAGAAACCAGAAAAAGGGGTATGACCACCTTTCTGGTCACTGTACTTTAATAATCAATACTTACCTAATTTTTAGTTTTAAGCAAGTTCACTAGAGACTGTGGTAAAGTTACCTATGGTAGAGTTATTTTAGTTTTCTAGTACAATGTCCACTTTTCAAAAGTCAAGTGGGTACCACAAAATTTTTTTTTGTTAATGTTATCCTTTAGCAAAATACTTAAATAGTATTTTTATTTTGAAGTGTCTTCTAGAAATTACAGTTTGCAAGTTTTTGCAGATTAGCTTGAATTTGTTAACCTCTTAGCAAACATGGACTGAAATGTGGCTGCTGCCGCCACTTAAACTAGTAATATTGTGGAGGTGCAAGAAGCTAAGAACCAAGATGATGAATGCAATAATAAAGCAAGCATAAATATTTATATTTTCTTTTGTTCATAATGCTAACATTCTCAGTATTTAAGAATTAAATTTTCTTCCACTTAATTTTTTTTCTTCTTCCTTTTTCTTGCAGTAAATATAGCCCTTGCCCTAGCAGCAAATGATTCGGTAAGTGAACATCTAATTTCAGTCTTAATGTGAAACAAGTGTGTGTGTGTCATAAATAAACTGGTTACTGCTGGGGGCAATCACATACAGGAGATGTACGTATTTATTCTCAGTTATTTTCTTTTATTTGTTTTTCATGGAATTTTGAGTTTATGTTACTTTGTTTACATTTTATCAGTACCATGAATGACTTAGTAGCTCTCATCCTTCATTTGGGTTTTGCCGTGTCCTTTCCCTTGTGTGTGTCTGAGTTCAACTGCATTTGCAGACATGGTAGAGGATGTGTGTGCAGGTTGGAGACACATAATAAATAATTAAATTCTATCACTTCAGAGCACTGACTTGGAAAAAATTTGAGTAAGTGCTGGATGGTGTACAAAACATTTTTTTTAATAACTGTAAAGATTTACTTCTTCTGGAGAAACTTTTGTGTAAAAATATATATATAAAAGCCGAGGAAAAAAAGGAGCTTTGTGTCTTCCTTAAAGCTTGGAAACACTTTTTTTTGGTGATGTAATATCATTGTCCAGTTTGGCATTGCTCAAACCGTTACTTGGACTATAGACAGTGGGAACCATTCAGGTATAAAAACAACAGGCCTTTGCGATGTCCGCCTGCTGCTATAAACTGGGAGTAGTTCCATTGTGTACATTTATTGCCACAGAGGTGAACTCAGAAGCAAGTTTCACTTCCTTTGTAGCTTTTGTACCCATAAATCATCAATTAAATACTAAGTAACCTCAAGTACTTTAATCGGGTAGATGTAGCACCTTTTTTCTTTTTGTAAAAGTTGAGTGAAAGAAAACAACAGGTAGAAGGGATAAGGTTTACATGCAGTCTGAACACTTCGTGCAGGAATTTTGTAAAAGATTAAAAAAATTTCCGTGAACTCAGTCACAGTTTGTAAGAAGAGAGTGTTTAAAGCTGTTATATGAAATATGTACTGTTTGTAATGGCATCTGATCTTGATATTTCACAGTTTTTAATTCTGTGTTTTAAATAGGCTGCTGGAGTAATTTGATTTCAGAGAAAAATCTGTCATCTTGAAAAGCAAAACTGCTTGAATGGTTCCTTCTAATTAACTTTAAAACACAGCATTTGCTGTAATACTTCTACAAAATGAATGTGATCCTGCAATACGATCTGTGTTGTGGCATGGTCATTGAGTAGCTCCATGGAAACCATGTCAACTAATTGCACCTAACTTTCTGTACCAGCTTAAGTATTTTTAAGATTTGCCTGGTACTTTTTGGACATGCAGTTTTGTGCATTGTTTATGTTTAGATAAAGCATCTCTTAGTAATTCTGACATAGACAAGTTTTGTGATTATATCCTTTGTTAGGAGTTTAAATGTCTGGCCTTAAACATGATAATGTGATACATCACTTAAGTAGCCCATTAAAACACTTGTAAAGCACACAAATAAGAGAGACCATAGTCTAGAATGTTTGAAGAGGTTGCTGCTGGAGGTATTTGGAAAATCAGGGACTGAGAAATAATTTAAATGAAATTGAGCCAAGAAAGTTAAGCAAACAGAGAATGCGCTAGTATTTCTGATATTACAATTACGTCGTGGTGTAAAATTGAAGGCCAGCATCTGGTGGATGTTAATCAGTGAAGAGCAGCTGAAATTGATGAAATGGCTGTGACTTGCATGAACTGATGGTCACAATTTATCAAGCTGCCACTACAGTGAAATTGTGCATTGATGCAGTTACAAGTTAGAAAATGCAAAATTAAGCTGGATTGAATACACTCAACTCTGTCTTGTTTGTTAGACATTAATTTTTTTTTTTAAGACAATCACGGTATACATCATGTTTATGTTTAACCTTTGGGCTTGAATTTGCCAGTGTGTTTATTTGTATACTCCCATTGATTTCAGTTCACTGGTTTTGTGAGTCAGGCTTGTGAAATGATACCTCTGGGACCTTGATCCAGACTGGAATTGTCCAGTGCTCTGAATTGTAGGGATAAATGGATCTCTACAATTACAGTGTTCAGTTTTGTTACAGTGAAATAAATAAAGAGGTTGTTTTCCTGAGTCTGTTGGTTCCTTCTGCTGAAGTAAATTATAGTATAGTGAATTTCTTTGACCTCAGATATTCAGCCATGGACCTCTTCATTTTACTTCTAATAACTACTGATTGTGCATCACCTTCCCATGGTTTCCCTTGCCTTTGTTGCTGTTGTGAATTCATCTCTTTCTGAGGAAGCAGTAATGATTCTGTTAGTAGATCAGAACTTCAGTAGCCTCCTGCAACTTCATTACAGTCTTTGCCTCCTATAAGCAAAATACATATTTTAGAAACTGATTCTTGTACTTGATGTACTGTCTAAAGGAAGAAAGAAAGGACTCATGAAGAAAGATAGCTTGCTATGCCAGTAAAGGTCTGTGCTTCCTTCATTAGATGCAGTCTGTTTCTGTTACAAGTTCAGTGTTTGTAACTAGATTTTTCAAAGCAAGTAGGATATTGGTCTAAATGACTGAAAATAATGCTGTCCTCTGATCTCTCAAGTGTTAATTTTCTAAGCCTATACAGGTCAGAAACTATTGAACAACTGTTTTCTGGTGACGGTGGTTTGTGGAAGATGCTTTCAGAGGAGATTGGATTAGAGTACATTCTTGCTGCTTTCAGTAACAGCTGTGACATCTTGTTGTTTGATAGTGTCATAAGCTGGAAGAAGATTAACAGTCAAAGCATAAAGGAGTTTTTGTCCTCTTGATAAAAGAAAGCTTCCTTCCATCTTCTTTTAAAAGTCTACTTTCTGTAGTTAAAAAACAAAACCAAAACTACAGTTTCCATAGTGGTGTTGGTTGGGTTTTTTTTAATATGGAAGCTTTTCCAGTTATTGTCATGATGGTCTGAAGTATGAAGGCATTGACAGAGCCTTGGACTTTGTCATTGGTGCAGTGTTGTTGGCAGAGCTGAGATCAGAATTCAGGAGTTCAAGGCTTGCATGCTGGTGCTCAGTCTGTTTGGCATATTTTTACCTCATGGTTACAGAGCAAGTAATTCAAGACAGGAATTCATTTAGATGCCTAGATACTACATCCAAGACAAAGTAGGGGTTTTTTTGAGTTTTGATTTTTTTGGTTTTTTTTAAAAATGCAAAGCCAGAGTAACAAGCAGAGCAGCCTCTTAGCCCTTTCTGGTGCCCCAGGTTCCCCATTGTAGATGGATTAGTTAAGAGTTGTATAAGCCCTTGTGCCTGTACCAAGACCTGTAAATCTATACAGTGTTCTTTGTGTTTTAAGAAATAGTTTAAAGTTTTACCCTTGTGTTCTATTTTTAATTACTTGCTTAGTTTGACAGCTGATTCTTTTCATTCTTTTGATGTATCGCCAGTCAGTTGTGCTCCCCTGAGCACTTGAGAAGAATTTTTGGGTTTTGTGCCAGAATGATCCATATTCAGACTAGAATGACTGTTTATGAAAGCTGCCTGGCCAGAGACAATTTATTATAGTAGAAACATGTTGAATTATTAGATGGCAGCAATAATAGGACAGAGATTGCTTGTTTATGAACAGGGTATTTGAGTGAGCAAACACCAGCTGTGCATGACTAAGGATGACACAAATCCAGTTGGGAGGCTGCATGCTTGTGCTGTCACTGTGAGGCAAGGTCCCCAGTCAGATTTCCTTTGACTTCCTCTTCATTGCAGGAAGATTTACATTTTTCACCGTGGGATGAAATGGTTTTTGTGTTTGAAGGACAGAGGAGCAAGAAGTAAAACCATATTGGACAAATTAGCATGTAAGCATAAGCAAGTGGCTTCTGCCTGCAGTAGTGGGGGCACATGGTTTAAGGAATCAGTTTTAACTATTCTAGCCTAACTCTGTGTCAGGGGTCAATCAGGCCAGGCCCAAAATTTAAAATACATCAGGGGTGATTTTATCTTGGGGAGTGACATTTGTCTTCCTAAGCAAACCCAGTGGTTGCTGAGCAACGTGGTATTTTGAGTGGAAGACTATCCATGCTTCTGTACAGAGGGAGGCGGCATTGCATTTAACCTCAAGCAGTGAAAGGCCAAACACGTTGTCTTGTAATGTAAATAAAGCTGGAGAAAGTTGATGATTAGCTAAATGAAAACCACTTACTCAAACAATGTAACAGTTAAAATATCAAAGCGCAGATTATTTTTTTTTTTTTGGTCAAAAGCAGAAAACTGTGGTTATCTGCCTATTATAGACTTATGCAAGTAAGAGGTTTCTTACAGATGGGTAGTGAGTTACAGCATAGAAATTATGTAGTTATGAGCAGAGTCTTCATGTGAATTCACTATTGAGATAATAAAATTAATTTTAATTATTTCAAAATACATAGTTAATCAAGTAACACATCAGTTGTAAAACTACTCAAAATCCACCCTGCCTATTTTCTTTACATTCCAGCTTTTTTCCAAATTGGCTTCTGTAATTAAACTGTCTACAGGATAGTATTTGACTGCTGTATTAATAGATGACTTCACAATGTATATACATTTCTTTCTTGTAAGGAAAAAAATTCCATATGGGGGGAACAAACAAATCTAGAAGAATTTAGACAAAGATCCTTTATCTGAATAATTATAGTGTGAAGGCAAGTTTTGAGCTGTTTCGTCCTCCTCTTGTGCAGCTTTCCTAATTATTAAAGTTTGATTTCTAGGCATCTTTACCTTTGTTGCTCAGGGTATCAGAAGACTTTAATTGCTATAGATAAGGTGATTGCGCTTGTTTCTTAATGCTGAAAAGTGTCAATAAAGCTGGAGATGCCAGTTAGAATTGATTGGGTTTATCTTGCAGTGACAGTTCAGCTTCTACATCTGCTGAGAAAATGAGAGAATAAAGCTTTAGAAAAATCTGTTTTTTCAAGTAAAAATGAGTGAAGTTAAAAATATTTTTAAACATATGCCACTTAAAATGTTTTATAAGAATCAAATGACTATATGCTTAATTTGAGGAAAATAAGAATTTTGACTTTTTTTTTTAAGTACTGCATGTGAGGTTAGTTACTGCATCCTTCACATCACTGAAAGACTAGTGCGGATGTCAGACGTGATATGAAAGGCGAAGGTTTGCTGGGAAAGTGGTGAGGCATCTTGTAGAGATGTAATAATGTTTGTGATTCTGTTTGGATTTTGGTAATTTATTTTTGAAATGGTACTGCATTGAAATTATTTTTTTCAGTAGGATATGTAATGTGCAAGAAGGCCAGAGAAGACTGAGTTAATGTTATCTGATTATTTAGAAATCTGACTAGGAGCTACTGCAGACTTGTGGAAGAAACTGTCAGAGAAGTTCTGTAACTGACAGAAAAATAGAATATCTTCATATAAAGGAAAAGGGCTTTTAATTCAGTGGAAGAGTCAGTGTTTAAAACAAGTCTTGCATTTCTAGGATAGAGAGTGAGAAAACTGCAGTGGTACTTTTTTGGCTTTAATCCAATTTACAGCTAGGCACTTGCTGCACTCAGTGTGCAGCTGAAAGAGTTAGGGAATTATGGATTAAAAGATGGCTATTCAGTGTGTTGGTATGTCAAATGAGGAATCCAGAGCCTATGCGATTTTAAGTTCCCTTTTGTCCTATGTGTTGCTGCTTGCAGTTTGAGATTAGCTCTAAATCTATAATGATATTAAAAGGGTAAATTGAGAGTCCTGGTGGTGGATTAAGAGCACCAGCTTTAAAAATAATTGGCACCTTCACTTAGCAAAACTGGAATTTCTGTCTTTGGAATCGGATGCAGCTACTGAATATTGGGAGTACTTCTAACGTGGGGGAATCCTTCATTGTATGGAACGATGACAGCTCATTAACCTGTGCCTCCATCCCTCCCAGGCTGAACACCAGGGAATTCTGGTGGTCTGCAGAGTTTACTTCAAAGGAAGATAGCACCTACTAATGTCCAGTGAGGATACATATGCCCTACCCAGTATGGAAAAAAAGTCTCAGGAAAGATGCACAAAAATGAAGTTAATGATGTCAGAGAGTCTCTGGATGTTTAGTAGTAGCATAGGCTGTGTTGATTAACAGCTATTGATAGCAGCTTTTTGCAAACTGATTTTTTTTTTTTTTAAAGACTTCATGCCAACAGAAACCTTTAATCCGCCTTGCTGCTGAATGAAGCATTTGGCAACTTGGAATATCACCAAATTCTCCACTGAACACAGAAGTATGTGTGGAGGGATCCTCTGTGATGAATGGAACTGGTTGAATTTGGTTGAAAAAAATCTGTTGCTGGAAAATGCAATTGATTTCATAGTTAATATTGCCTGAAATACAAAAAGGGAACCTACATAAAGTGTATCGGAGAGACTAAACAACTCTTACGTGTCTGCTGATATAGTTAACAGGAGGAAAGGCATGGATCATTTTGCCCTTAGCATGGGCCTATATCATCTGTACAAGGGTCATGTATAGTAAAACAACCTGCTTGAGAGAGCAAACATAATAACAATTGAATAATTTTGGGTCTACATAAGGAAAAGCAAAGGAGGCAAAATTTACTGGATTGTTAATAATACCTCTCTCTGCCAGCCTATAGTGGGAGTGTGTCTAATACGACCTTCAACAACTTTATTTTATTTTTTTCCCTCAAAAGGATTTATAACAACTAAGTTCAGAGCTTGAAAATCATTAATTCAGAATACAGCTATCTAGCAAATCTCTATTGCTCTACAAGGCAGCGGCCAAGTTCAAAGGCTAAACTCAACTTTAATTACTTGCCAGAGAAGTTAAGGGAAAGGATCTTTTTAGTGAGGTTATCTATGCCTGTAATTCGTACACTGCACAGAAGGAAGCTGTAGGATTCTCATGTTAAAGGGCTATATGCAAGAATATATTCTTTATCTATTGATGTAGCATTTGGTTTTCTTGTAAATACATTGCAAATACAGAAATCTTTAGACAGGTCTAACTGGGCAAATTAATGTCTTGTTGAGAAGGTTAACGGTATTGAAGTAAAAAGGTTAATGTAGTCAATGATATAAAAGCAGAAGATGAGCTTGTATGTCTTTACCACAGTCCTTTATCCTGTAATTTTTTTTTTTTTGGTGGTATTGAGCTCACCAGTGATCAGATGAGACCATGGCAGCTGACAGCATTAATGCAGAAAAAGCAAATCCTAGCAGTAGTTAGCCTGTGCTAGACAATGTGTAGCTAGCAAGAGGGGAAACCTTAATAATGTTGATAAGAAGGTAAATATGAACATCTGTGAGTGTTTATTTCTTGCTGAATAAACCAAGAGAGACCTTTTGTGTTTTCATGTTGTGACAATATATTTCTAATTTTGTTCTCTCTGCCTGATGGTATATTGGTAAGGATCTTACTGAAGGGGTTGATAATTTGTATATGTTACTTTGGTATATTTTTTCCAAGTAGCTTTCCCGATGTCCAGTGACATGGAAGTACATGATTGAATCATATGGGAATGGTTACACTGTCAGTTATATCTTCAGAGTTTAAGCTGTTCAGAACCTGTGGTTAGGGAACAAAAAAAAATACAGGTCTCTAGAAAGTATTTTCCAAGAGTAGTAAACCTGAAGATTGATTTCAAACTTTGTTCCACGTCTGGGCAGGTAGAAGTAAAAGGACAAATGTTAACTTGAAAACAGCTGTTTTGAACTTGGTTATTACTATGCTAGCTGGAGACACAGGATGTTGTTTGTTAATACCACAGGATAGCCATAAGATGATGGAGTTGATTACCTGAATCCTTTTTTTGCAGAGTGCCCAGGGTGGCTGTAACAGTGGTATGTGCTGTGCTCTGAAAACCACTTAGAAACAGGGGGACTTTGACATGCTTGGGTGTGCTTTGATTGCTGCACTTCTGTCTGCATAATCCTAATATTACATAAGAAAAAAATGATTCAGCATCGGTATGAAATGTATATGCATATGAAAATAATGGCAGAGGACGTTAGAGGAATCCTAGAGCCCTGCTTGTGATCCCCCATAATCTGTTCCTTATGCTCAGATGTTCTTTTTTGCCTTGTCTGACGTTATGCATCTTTTTTTAGGATTTGGTTTAGTTCAGCAGTACTTTGAAATATATGCTGATTTATATGAGGTATAGGTTATATGGGTGAAACACAGAATCACAGAATGGTCAGGGCTGGAAGAGACCTCTGGGAATCCCCTAGTCCAACCCCCCTGCCAAGGCAGGTTCATCTAGAGCAGATTGCACAGGAACGTGTCCAGGTGGTTTTTGAGTATCTCCAGAGAAGGAGACTCCGCAACCTCTCTGGGCAGCCAGCTGCAGTGATCTGTCACCCTCACGGGGAACAAGTTTTTCCTCAGTTACAGGCAGAACTTCCTGTACTCCAGTTTGTGCCCGTGAAAACATAATTTATTAAATTTTAAAGTTTTATTTATTATTTTAACTCATGAACCTGGATTAAACTTTACTCAGCATGAGAAGTTATCTGGTGTTGGTAATTCTGTTTAACAGTTTCATGTGGTAGTGTCCAGGTGTATACAAATTATTTTGTCTTTGGGGATTTAGAACATTGTAAATGCTGGATCTGGACTTTGCTATGCCTCTCTTAAAAGATCCCTTGGTAGCTCCTGTAATGCTTTTCTGAGGTAATTAAACATTGAGTAGAGGGATATGATTAGTATTCTAGGGATGCTTATATCTTGCAAATGCAGGGATAGCTGGGAGAAACAAAACTCAAAACGTTAGCTTATTGGGCCAATGCTTTCTGTATAAGCTGCTACTTTTAGGCAGTGTGCAGTTTTTACCTAACATGTTGAATTGCTTGTTGAAGAAAAAATCCGCTACCTTAGGCTATCTTTAGTGAGGTTCTGTCAGTGATGTAAAGATTTTTCCAAAAGACCTTTCTTCTATAATCCTGTAGAAAGCACCCTGTTTACAGGAAGTCGTGTGCTATCATTAACAAGAGTTGTAGAAACTGGAGACTCTGTTAATTAGTTTTGTGTTTGAAGGCAACCATTTTATTGAACCATACCCATGAACAAAACCAGTGCATCTTGGAAACCGCCATCTTTCTTACTTTTGATGAAGTGTGTAAATTTTTTTTGAGAAACTGTCAGGTTTATTGTATTGGCTTGAAACAAAGATCGGCTTTGTAATTTGGATTAGCAGCCAAACTTACAAAGTCCTTCTAGATAACTGATGGATATTTTTCTCAAGTGTGCATTTATTTAATCTTCATTTCAGGAAAATCAGTACGCTTGTAGATATATTC
>NW_010267510.1:12886-15037 GCF_000690775.1 Eurypyga helias
GAATAAGTAGCCTTTGGTGGTCAAGATGTGACTATGCCCAGGAGGTGAAGAAGTCAGTCTAATTAATTTAGATCATCCTAAATCTTCAGTCCCTTTAGGCTGAAAACAAAACTAGTGATTTGTAAGATCATTGTAGTCAGCCAGGCAGTGGATTGTCACGATCCTTTTGGGTGGAAAAACCCTCAGAAAGTTGAAGGAAAGGATGTCAGTCAGGTTTAAAACACTATGTAGGGTTTTCTGCAAATATTTACTTACATTTGAGAAGTAATTAGGTGGCACAGCCCTTAGATGATGTTTTGATGGGTTTGATTAGCTGCTGACACAGATAAAAGGAATGACTCATGAATCTTTTTAATCTGTTAAAATATGCATTTTGTACAAGAATAAAGAAGCACTAATACTGCTGTTGATGTCTTTGAAATCTAACATAAAAATGGGTCTTCTCAATCTTTTTGAAATTGCAGCTTTCATACAGTGAGCAAGAAGCAGAATAATTTGTCAGAGTAACTCCTGAAATTTTTTGGAATAGCTTTCACGAGATGTTATGAAGAGAAGGAAATATTAAAACATTTAAATGAAATAATCCATGTAATTACATATGCTTTTCTTTGTTTAATAAAAAAGTATATTAAATAACTGAACTCAAATTTAGTTGATTTTTGTAGTAAAAACTTATTTTTCAAAGTATGTAGTAGATGATGTACAATAGTGCATTTTTTTACTTCTCAGTTCTAAAAATTAAGATGCATTTGGCTTAGGTAAATTGGACACATTAAATTGCTCTGCTGTTAAGGGTGTCTTCACGGTTCACGATCAACAGCTAAAAAAAAAAAGTAGAAGAAAAAAAGAAAACAACCCCTACAGAAAAACAATCCCCCAAAGGCAAATTATTATATATGTTGGAGTAAAAAGTCAGTCTTCCTTCTCAGGTGTCTAGATTACTATGATTTAGTTCCTTTATCTTAACTGAGTTTCAGATTTATTTAGAATAGTGGCCTGAATACCTGGATTTTTAATAATCTAGGTGCATTTCTGTGGTGGTTTTGTTTGTGTTTGTTTTTTTTTTTTTACAAACAAACAAATTGATTGTAATGCCACAGAATATACTTCGTGGTTAGAAATCCTGCTCAAGGGTAGAGATGCTGTATACTTGCATTAAAAGCCTTGTTATACTTCTAACCAGAAACTTGATCGTTATCACTTTGTTTTTCTTATTTGCTTTTCTTGCCATCTTTCTTATCAAAACTATGATAACAAAATGGCTTAATATATGATACCAAATTATGAAAGCTTCATCCAGAAAATGAAGCACGTGTTTTGAAACACTAACAGTGAAAGTCTGATTTGGCATTGTTGGATAAGCTCCCATTGCTGCCTTAACCTTTCAAACAAGCCCTTAAACATACTTACTTGCAATTTTTCAAAATGTTGAATACGGTTAGCTTTTTATATTAGAGAAACGTGATGTTCAGCACTTTAAAGGGCTTGCTTTTTACTTCTTAATTTGCAGAACTTGGTAATTGGTAGTGTGCCTTGCCATCTGTAGAAAAAGGTTTCATTTCCACAAAACATGTATGTGTAACTGTAAAAAACCATATAGAAATGAATCTTTTAAGTCTAGACTACATAGTTGAAATAATTTTTATTTGAAGTTTATTGCCTAATGTACCATATGTAGTTGAATAAACCCATTTTTTGGCGTTCTTTTGTGTAAATTCATTTGATTAAAATGCTATGCCTGTGTAATTGGTTCAGGGACTTGCATTTCAGTATTTTCAAAATGTGTGCACAAGTTTATTCTGGCCACCTAAAGGGAAGATAAAAATGTGGGTTTTATGTCTTTCACATTCCTTGTAGTCACCTGTATAATTCAAATTGCATTAATTCGAATATACTTACAAACACTGCTCGTTGGTTTTTTTTTCAATAAAATTTGATAATTTAAAAATATATAAATTTTATATGTTTTATATATATAAATGCATGGAGCAGAGAGAACATTGCTTATAGTGTTTGTTAATATGAAGTCTGTGGTCTACATTGTAAGTCAGAAAATATCCAAGTGAGTATTCTCTGTGTATTGAGAATGTAGATTTTGTGAAGACATCTGGCTCAACTTGTAGAGACATTGTTACATTTCATGCCTCAGTT
>NW_010267510.1:15078-32994 GCF_000690775.1 Eurypyga helias
GACATCGTACTTTTATTTCTGTGGGTAGTTTTGAAATTTTGCTCAAGTAAACATCCATAAAGGAAGACATTTTGACAAACAGTTGTGGGTTTTTTTTTGTTCCTTACACAGACAAAAGAAGTTGGTTTACTTGATGCAGACATATATGGACCTTCAATCCCAAAGATGATGAACTTAAAAGGAAACCCAGAATTAACACCAAGTAAGTGGAAGTAGTTTTTCTTGCTGTCTTCTTTGAATAGGGATGAGCATGGACCACTCATTGATGTTTCCTTGGTGTGGTACAGAAGGGATGCAAACAGAAGATGAAGACAATGTATTTTCATTTCTTATTTTAATAATGAGGTTGCTTTCAAAGCTAGATTGTACAACTAGGAGCATATGCAGGGTCTTTCTTTTATTTTGGTCCACAGGCTTTGGGAGTTTCATGGATTATTACTGGAGACACTGAAAAGGAGGGTAGGTAGGAAAGGAAGGTTATTGTCAGTAGTTTTAAATATGCTGTACAGGATCCCACTATAAAAGACATGTAAATTAAAAAACAAAAAACACCAGTCTGGGGAAAATAATCAGACTAATCTAGGAAGTAAGAGAAGCTTTATTACAGTAGCTTATATAAAATGTGACTGAAATTATTTTTTTCATCTCTGTTTCTTCAGCCAAACATGCCAGGCCACTTGATTATTTTTTATTTCAAGTTGTGTGTTTAGGAATGCAGTGGTGGTGCCTTCACTGCCAGAAGGTAAAGACGGTGGATAAAACTGCTAGTTTTCCTTTTACTAGGAAGGATTCTGGTTTGGGGAAAAAGTAAATTCAGGTAGCAGAGCGTGAAGGGAAATAAGGAAGACCTAAAGAAGAAAGATTGTATCAACTCTGTTTGTCTATCAGAAATTTAATTTCCACTCAGGCCAACCAAGAGTGAAAGTGAAGAATGGCTTTATACTGATACGATGCTTGAATGTAAGGGAGTGTGCTTTTTTGGGGGGGGACAGGAACACTAAGGTGATAGGTTTTGTTTAATACTTTGTTTTGCCCTTCTTGTGATAAAGTGCATGTAATTATAAAAATTAAAAACATGTAACCACAGACAAAACCAGTCCCACACCTGGCCTACACATCAAAAGGTACTAGGATCCTACTGAAGAAAGTACAAACCGGCAGTTATTGGCAGAGAAGGATAAAGGACTTGTACCAGTTCAAATAGGACATAAAAGGGCTTCACTGAAATAAGCAACTGTAAATACCCATTAATGATTAATGCCATTAATGGGTAGTAATTGCTAGGTAAAAGGGAAATTAAATATTCCTTCCACTTCCTTTCATGCTATGAGCTTTGTTTATTTATCATAGAATCATCAAATGGTTTGGGTTGGCAGGGACCTTTAAAGGTCTTCTAGTCCACCCTCCCCCTGCTGTGGGCAGGGACACCTTCCACTAATCAAGTTGCTCGAAGCCTCATCCAGCCTGGACTTGAAGACAGCCAGGGATGGGGCATCTACCACCTCTCTAGGCAACCTGTTGCAGTGTTTCACCACCCTGTCTGTAAAAAAAAATTTCTTCCTTATATCTGGTCTAAATCTCTCCTCTTTTAGTTTAAAGCCATCACCCCTTGTCCTATCTCAACAGGCCCTGCTGAAAATCTTTCTCATCTTTCTTACAAGCCCCCTTTAAGTACTGAAAGGCTGCTGTTAAGGTCTCCCTGGAGCCTTCTTCAGGCTGAGCAACCCCAACCCTCAACCTCTCCTCACAGGAGAGGTGCTCCAACCCTCTGCATTTACTCTGCTGTTTTTGTAGCATGTCCATTTGTAACTGACCTTAATTTGTGCGTGTGTATGGGTGTTGTGGTAGTGGTTGTTTTATACATTCTCACTTTGTGTAAAGTATGCGGAATGAAACGGTGACAATATCTTTAAAGGGTGGTTATTGAGCTTCCAATGTTAGCCTCTGAAAAATCAGTAAGTGGCAAACTTTGAATTTCTTATATAATTAAAATTTTGTCTCTTTATGCTTATGTCCTGTACTCTGCATAAAGTAATGCATTTCCATATACAGATGCACTGCATGTGCTCATACAGGCAAGTGTCAAATTGACTGCTCTCTGCATTTACATACCTGGTTTACAAATACTGACTTTATTTAGATTAATTTCTAAGAGAGGATAGATAGTACTTGGTTTTATTTGTTGGCTGTCTGTATTATCTTTTGAAGTCAAAGGCTAATTCTGTTATGTAATAAATAAATAACTGAACCCTTTTGTGTCATCAGTGGAGTTTGACTTCATGATAGAGCCTGGTGTTCTTGCATTCTCTTGTACTTTGCACCATGTTGAAGGTGTAAGTCATACAGGCTGTGCTTTCCTGTAATAGAGTTTTTTGCTATGAATCTTGCATTTGATGTGCATTATGCAGTAAGAACACAAAAGGGACTATGTTGTGGTATTCATATCTCTCCTCTTTTCCTTTTTATGTGACGTAGACTTTTTCCTTTCCAAATGAGATTAGGTAAAAATTTGATTTTCCTTTTTTATTTTTTTTTCTTTCCTCACTTGCTCAAAAAATTAGATAACTTATAACTTCTTATACTATTTCCTGTGTATTTTATCAGTCCATACCAAATTTAAATCCATGTCATGAGCCGTAAATAAGCAAGTTGCTCAGTCTGTTTCATATGGTCATACAAATTAATTTGGTAGGACTGATAGAATTTAAGAGTATATTCAGTCAGATACTAGGAAAGTTCAATTTTGTTTGTATAGAAATTTCAGGGACTGTAGATATTTTGGGTATACAGCTGAGAATACACTATAAGCTTGTTTCTCAACATGTTTTGAGTGCTCTTAAAAATACAGAATTCACTGTAATAGAAATTGGAGGGATTTCCCTGGCTTGAAATGGTTGCTGTTGTCTTGTAAGCACTAACATTCTGATTGCTAAAATGTATTCTTCCTACTTCTGTGTGGAATGTACAAGCAAGTATTACCAGGTTTCAAGAACATACCTTATTTCTTAATGGACAGAAAATGAATTTCTCATTTGGTACGTTACACAGGTCTACTGAGAAACTCATGGTAGTTTAGTATGAATGATAACAGGATAGACTGTATTTCAGGAATTCTGTTCACTGCTCTGTGCACTTAAGTTGAGGAAGCTGTAGAGTGACAACAGTGAAAGTGCTGGCAAAGTAGATGACATTAAAAGGAAATAGGAATTTGGAGGGTGTGGGAAGCTTTAATTGTGAACTTCAAGGATTCCTTTAATGAGTGACAGATAAGCTTCCAAGAAAGTGATCCATCGTAAGTGTATATGTAGGGTGTGTATGTATACATGGCATAGAAACAAAAATATTTATGATCCTTGTATTTTGGTACAATGAAGTTTAATGTTATTTTCCCATTTCTTACTACATTTTCAAGAATAATACATAAGCTCTGAACAAATATATTTTTGTACAGTAATTGAGCAAACCCAGGCAGTTCTGTATTAAAGATGTGCATTAACAATATACGCATACTAATAACTCACATTTTTTCAAATAGCAATCAAAAATTATGTTTAAAATCTATTCTGTCTTCAGTGTTAGGCCTGGATTTGAAAATGAATCTGTAGAGTAACTCTGGGAGGTTCTGAGCGCTCTTGTACTCTTTGATTTCTTTCTTTTCTCACATGTAGAAATGGAAAAGGGATTAGGGGTGCCTGGTACCATACAGAATAAATCCGTGCAGCAGTTATTAAAAATTATTATACTTACACTATAATTTAAATTTTCAAATTGAACTAGGAGTTCTTAGTGAGGAGAGAGTCTGTATGAATGGAAGATACTCCATTAATTTAATTTTGCAAACTGTAGTACATTTGAAAGTCTGCTAACATTTAATAGGATGTCATTCAAAATACTTTAAGTATTTGATCAGGGAAATACTGGTTACTAAGTTCACAACTTGAATTTAATTAGCTAATGGAGGATTATCTTAGTATGGAATAAATATTAATATCAGCTACTATATATATATATATATATGCTTATAACACAAGTAACAAAAGCATTACTTCTTTCACCAAACAATTTAAGATGTTTTCTGGCTTAGTGAGCTGCATAATTTCTTTTTTTCCCCTTTTATTTTAAAACTACCATTTAAACTAGTTGGCACAGAGTAAAAGCTATTATATTGCCAAAAAGATATTGCCATTTTGCCGGATAAATATAACATTTCTTCTCTATTTATTTACTGCAGAAATGAAATTACTGGTAAAATTCTAAAGTCAGAAATGGACACTTACATTTTTTCACTGGCACACATTTACATGTCCCCTACTTTTTAGACTGATAGCAGAATCTTGTAACAGAAAACAATAATCTTCTAAAATAGATGCTGTTGTGACTGTTTAAAAATGTCTGCTGGAAGAAGCTGCATGAAGAGATTGTGGTGCATCCATTAGAGGGTTATAAATAGCAAATTTTGTGTGGGGTAGTTAAATAGAGAAAATGTTACATAGTATACATAGATAATTAGATACATAGAAGTTACACAGGTAATTATTGAGGTAACTAGGGAGAAGTTTCTTGATCTTACATATAGGTTTAATTTTGAACATACAGCTTGCCTTCTCAAACAAAGGTGCCTTTATCATGCTTTACAGTGGAACCGCATCATGATTAATTTAAATAAAAACTGAATTTGATTCTTTCAAAAAAGTAATATTTGCTACTGTTAGTACATCTTGATTTGTGAACAAGTGATTTTTTCAGTTTGTATACAGTCTAATGATACGCTTCACTGATTCTGTTTAGAAAGAAGTCTGAATTGAAACCATGTGTTTTACTTTTGGTGATGTCTTTCCCAGTTTATCTGGATGACAGAAGTAAAGTAGTCCCTTGTGTTCCACCTCTGACAAAATAGTAATTCAGAATGCTGTAATTAGTTGTGGTTTTAGTTTGGAGGCTCTTTCATACGTGATGAGATAGTTGAAAATGAGAATACTCAACTGTTAGATATTTTATTCTCGACCTTGACTGTTGTCCTCAAGCCTGTAACAATTAATCTCAAACTAGATTAATTCAGCTGTTGTTGAGTTCACTTGTGGAACAAGTTGATGACCTGTACTTGGAAGGGAAAGGAGGTGGAAGATACTCAACTCCTCAAGGAATTATTTAGAGGCATGCAGTTCTTAGCTGCTGTTTAAAAAATAAAAAGCCCTCCAGACAGTTAATTTAATTTTTTTTCTTCATTATATATAAATTCATACTTACAGTTATTAAAAAAGTAAGGCAAAAAAGTATACGGTGAGAAATGTAGTGTAGTAATTAAAGCCTCTTATGGACCAGGCTTTCTTGAATAAATGGCAAATGAAATTGTGCTAAATGCTATTGCAGTATAAATCACTGAAACACTGTAAACTGAAAAAATACATTTTAAGTAGTTGAACGTGGAAGTATATTACTCTTCATGTTGTTAATCCTGCAGTGCAGTAATTATAAATGTTTTGATATGGATTATGACTAGCATATATTCACTACATTATAAAGTTTACTTAGAGGTACAAATGATTTGTCTGGTGCAACTTGTATACAAATTGGAATTAAATTCCAAAATGTTTTTATTGTAGTAACATGGTAGATACACACTTCATTGTACATACATAAACAAAAGAAATTTTTCTTTCTGTTTGTACACTGAACGCTTACCTTTTTGCTTATTTCAGAGGAATAAATGTTTTCTTCCCTCTGCTAGAAGTAAACTTAAAGAACTGTAACTAATCCTGAATTTTCTCATTATTTTTACTTTGCAATTTTACTTCCATGTTTTTTTCTCTGTGGGTTTCTTGCTGCATTCTAGCTTTCCTTCCCTTTCTCTACAGTACAATGGAGTGGCTTTTCAGAATAAAGAAATGAACCCTAAAGCATCTAAAATAGAAAAAATGCATTTTAATCCTTTCCCTATAGTGACCAGAAGGTGAGAGTTAAAAGCTAGCATCTCTGTCCTTTGCTTTAGTTGATGGTCGTAATCTTGTAAACTATATAGAACTTCACTTTACAAGTGTTGAAATTAGACTAAAATCACAGAAGGATGTGTGAGGGGATTCATGTGAAATGCAAAAGGGAATATTTAATATAGACAAACGCCTTTTTTTTTTTTTGAAGTGGAGAATCAGCAAGTTTACTTTTTCATCTGTCATCAGTGACCTTTTTTTTTTCTTCCATGTCTTTTCACCTACTTTTATTTTTTGGGTCTTGCTTACAATATTGAAGCTAAAAAGGCTGAATTGACTCGAATGCATTTTGTTTTATAGTTTTGCCTTGACAGCTATGCAAGTCTCTAAGTTAACTGAAGTTAGATCTTGCATTGAAGGTATTGTGTAAGGAATGCCTGCCCCTCAGGTTCCTGCTTCTCCCTGTGCTGCTTTACTGTTGTCTGCCACACTGTTGTGTGTCTGACTTAGGCAGACCCACTCTCACAGAAGAAAGTTGGTGCTATGAATAACGTGAGCCTTCCCAGAGGTTTTGTGTGTCAGGACAGAAGCCTTGAACTGAACATTGTATTATTCTAATTCATTCCTTGTGGGTATAATGAACTAAAAGAACCCAACCAAATTAGACTAATAAAGCTTTTGATCCGCTATAAATAAACTTTTTTGGCTCCATAGGGATCTGAGGGCTTTGCTAACTATGGGTTATTTTAGTGATTATAAGAAAGGCATTTGTGATGGAAGGTAATGGCAAGGTACTTTAGACTAGTCCTGTGTTACTACTCTAAACCTACCAAGTCTGCAGTGCTTTAAAGTGTAACAAAGATATGACTGAAACACTGTGGTATACTTGTGTCAGATTTGCTTTTGAAGTATAGTCTTCAGCAAGCAATTAGTTCTTTTGCTTTTAGGTAGGACTGATGAGGTCATACCTGCAAAACAGTTCCATTAATGAAAAAGCTTTTACAGAACTTTGATTCCTCTGCAGTCTGTCAGGAGGGAAAAAAGTGGAGAACCTACTCTGTTAATGGGATTGGTAAACTGACTAAATAAGAGAAACAAATCTTTTGGAAAAAGATGCATTTCTTTTTGCATTTGTTTCTTAAATCTGAACTGTGAGCATTGAATAATGATCGTTGAGTTTCATTGCTAGTTTGCTTTCCTTTAAGTATTTGTGATGTCTTTGTGGTTAGATAACACTGTTGGTGCAGGGTGTAATGGGAAATCACAGCCTGCCTTGTGTGGAGCTCTTCAAGCTTAAAGTACCAATTGCAGTATTTCTGGGGCAGTCCTGCAAATAAACTTATAACAGTGTGAAATCAAGCTTGAAGTCTCAATTAGTCTGTCACTTGCGATAGAATATTCTCAGCTTCTGGCATAAGTAGTTAAAACAATAATTAAAGATTTGTGAATCTGACTAACCTTCTTTTGGTGACAGCATCTTTTCCCCTTTGACATAGGTTGGTGTCTCAGTGTTGTTTTGCGGGATACCCTATGGCCCTCTTATTTGTCCCCCTCCTGTCTGCCACATTTCTTTTCCCTTCACTGCACTGTGGGTGGAATTCGCTTGCGTTTTCTTAGGAAACTAGTACTGCTTTAAACATGCTGGAGTATGGTGTCTAGCATCTAGCTGCCCCTTCTGAAGGTATAGCTCTCCCTTGTTCCCTCGGTCAAATCTTTACAAGTCTCAGTTCCCTAAGGCATCCAGAGTGGCAGGGGACATCTATATTTACACAAGTAATGCCCAACCTTTTTGTTACTCTTCGTGTTCTATGTCCTCTGCCTTCCTTCTTTCCCACCCTGCTGTTGTTGGAAATGCTATGTAGTCCAAAGCCTTTGTGTCCTTGACTGGAACTTGGGTCCTCCCATTGCAGAACATTGATCTTGGGGGGTGATTTTCAAAATAAAGAGCAAATAAGTTCCTTAAACTTCTACATAGCGAAAGCCATGTGAGAATTACTGTTTACTGCGGTTAACAGAAGGTGCTGTGTAAGTTGGAGTGTAACTTAGATTGTGATATTCTGTAGTCACTGCAGGATGAAATCATATGCAATTAAAAACCAGATGATGCAAAATTTTTTTATATTTTGCAAGAGACCATGCTGAAAATCTGTTTTAGCTTGTCTCTAGGTATGGCACACTAACTGAATTTGTCTCAGATAATCTTGTTTAATATACTGGAATCCATAGACTATTCTGCAGTGTCTCTCTGACAAGCATGGCAGCTGTGTGTTTTGTTGTGCCATACATCATCTGAGTTTCAGGCAGTGATATGTCACTGAGATGTGAGGAGGTGGAAGACAGCAATTTGTCCTGAAAACCTTAGCTAATGATGAGCTGTGCAAACAGCAGCAGAACTTCTAGCTTTTGTATAAACTGTGAAGAAGTATCAACTTGCTCAAATTTTGATAAATATATGCAGAGGAGTTACAGTATAGGTTTTATTTAAATAACATACTGTGAAAGATGAAGGAATACATCAACTTAGGAACTATTCACAAATACACTTTTAAAGCTGATGCTTTAATGCTTAGATGTGAGATGCTAAATTGTTATTTGGAGACTTAGGTATTATAGACAATATGTAATGTAACTTTCTACAGATTTCTTCTGTTGTACACTGTGCCTCAGTCTGCTTTTTAAAATTTTAATTCTTTCAGATGTATTTGTGAGTTTCAAGGGAAAATGCCGAACTTCAGCAATGCATCTAAACTGTTTAGATCTCCTAGATGTTTTATCAGTTGTGCATTACATGCTTTCTAACACTGGAGATGTCTTAAGTGAAGCCATGGCTCTGTTAGAGCATCAGACCTTGGGGCAACACAGCATAGGTCTCCCAAATCCACAGGATTCTTGAATAACCTAGAGCAAGTTTCACAGTCCAGGTCTGAGGTAATAATCATCCACCTGAGAAGCAAGTTGTTAGGTAAAAATGTTTATTTTGAGTGCATGGGTGTTACAGAAGTGGGGCTTGTGTAAAAGTTAAGAATCAGGAAGCAGTTGCATTCAGAGCATAGCCCCAGGCCTGCAGTCTCATGTGTGTGCTGGAAAGCACTTCTGCATTGGTATTGTCTTTGGAAACATTTGGAAATCTGCCTACAAAGGCCAGTAGGATATTTTTAATGGGAAAACCATACAATTGTTGTACTTTTTGATAGAATTAGCTGTTGGTGTCGCCATCTTAGAACAACTTAAAAGCACCACTTTCCTGCTCAATGACTAAAATCCAGTTAGGACATAAGGTGACTTCCTGTATTAAGATTTTTTGAAGAAAAACATTAAGTAAAATAGGTAGCTGTCATTATAGGAAGTCTCTGATCTTCCATTATAGTGGCAAGTTCCAAAAATAGCCAAGTACAACAGGAGATCTTTAACAAGGAGGAAAATCAGAGCTTCTAGTGTTCTCATGTTTGGATTTTTTTTTCCTTTGAAATGGTAAAAAACCACAACCTACACCTTATTTCAGACACTTGAAAACTCTTAAGCAACTCCTCTGCATTAGTGCTTACTCCATCAGTGAGCTCAAAATAGATTTGCTAGTATAGTGGATCTTTTGTTGCATGATCCACTATACTCATATTTAATAATTATAAGCTACTGCTGCTTTTCTTAAACAACATGATGCCTCCTAAGGAGGCTTAGTATAACATCACAATCTTCTGGAATCTTTACTTACCTGATGAGACTGAATGTAAGCCTTTGCTTGCTTTAATGTGTCAGTCAGCAGGTCTCTTCTGAAAACTAAGCCAAGAATTGAAATATCATCACTCTGAACATCCTCACTTTCCACCTTCTTTGCCCAGCTTTATATGCTGAGCATGACGTCATATGGTATGGAATATCCCTTTGGTCAGTTGGGGTCAACTGTCCTAGCTGTGTCCCCTCCGAACTTCTTGCATGCCCCCAGCCTACTCGCTGGTGGGGTGTTGTGAGGAGCAGAAAAGGCTCCTTGGTGCAAGCACTGCTCAGCAATAACTAAAATATTTCTGTTATCACTGTTTTTATCACAAATCCAAAACATAGCTGCATGCAGGCTACTATGAAGAAATTTAACTCAATCCCAGCCAAAGCCATATATATAGCTCTGCTCATACTTTTCTGTGCTGCTTTAACCTTTGGCCACCATTGAATTGGCTGTGTTGGGCTTTCTAGAGAAAAAAAGCATAACTCAATTACCTTCTCAGGATAGTCTGCAAGGCTTGATTTTTCTGTTTCGCCCCCCACTGTGGAAAGAAATTAAAAAAAAAAAAAAATTTACAAAATATAGATGATCCATCCTGATGACTTCAACATCATTCTTCCCCATGTGAGTGACAATCCAGCCTTCAGACTAGTCCTAGAACTGTTTTAATCAGCAGTCTGCTGTAGTGCTGTCATGAATTCTTGTGTGTCTGCCTTTTCCAGTGCCCTGCTTGTATCTTACCAGAAAAGGCATTATTGACATTTCATTGGTGCTCTGTTGACTTTATTGATCTGATTTTGTATGTTCAGAAAAAACACAGCACCCTATTACTTAGGTCCATCAAGCCTACTGAAAAGTTGTAAACAAGGATATTTTATTAATCTCTTCACATAGGTGGCATAGTATTGCTGTGTGTTGTGGTTTTAAGAAACCTGTTTCTTTGTGGTTTGGATTTTTTGAGCTGTATGTTAGGCTTCTGATAACAGAGAAGGAAGTGTTTATTCTGGAAGCAATGGGAATTAGAGATGTTGCTGAGATCTCATTAGGCTAATTTTTCTTTACATGTTATAGAATCATGGAATCATAGAATGGTTAGGGTTGGAAGGGACCTTAAAGATCATCTAGTTCCAAGCCTCATCCAGTCTGGCCTTGAAGACATCCAGGGATGGGGCATTCACAGCTTCTCGGGGCACCCTGTTCCAGTGCCTCACCGCCCTCTCCATGAAGAATTTCTTCCTGATATCTCATCTAAACCTCCCTGCTTTCAATTTAACCCCTTTAGCCCTTGTCCTGTCGCTACAGACCCTTGTAAAAAGTCCTCTCCCAGTCCCCTTGTAGGCCCCCTTCAGATACTGGAAAGCTGCAACGAGGTCTCCTCGGAGCCTCCTCTTCTCCAGGCTGAACAAGCCCAGTTCTCGCAGCCTTTCGTCATAGGAGAGGTGCTCCAGCCCTCTGATCATCTTCGTGTCCCTCCTCTGGACTCGCTCCAAGTGGTCAATATCCTTCTGATATTGAGGGCTCCACAGCTGGACGCAGTACTTCAGGTGGGGTCTCGCCAGAGCAGACTAGAGGAGCAGAATCACCTCCCTGGACCTGCTGGCCACACTTCTCTGGATACAGCCCAGGATACGGTTGGCTTTCTGGGCTGCCAGCGCACGCTGCCGGCTCATGTTCAGTTTTTCGTCCACCAGTACCCCAGTTATGTTTTAGAAAATCTTCCTGAGACCCAGGGCGAAGGAGGAGGAATGCCTGTTGCTTTTGATGAGACAGGGGTGATTACCAGAGCCCACTGAAGCACTTCAGATTTCAGATAGTCTAAAGAATGCTTTTTTTAGCAGTAGGCAAACAGTGGGGTGCTCTGCAGTATTTTGTATTACTTTGAGGATATTCAGAACATTACAGCCAGAATATACAGCAAGTTGTGATTGTTCTTGTGCATTGCATAGATTTGATCAAATCTTGCTGCTTCGAGCAGTTTATAGTCCGTTGTTAACAAAAGAAAATAAGATCCAGTTTTCATAAAATGAAACTACTGTTGAGAAATCAACAACGCACATGTTAACAACAGAGAGGCCCCTTTGGCTGTTCTGTAGGTCAATGTTTTTGTAGTCACAGGAACTCTATTTTACCCACTGAGGTGAAGGAGAGGTAGATCTGTGAAGGTGCATCTATTCTATGAGATTAGTGCATCCACCTGGGGTCTATACAGAAGAAACCACCCATGCAGGTAGTGGATGTTGAGATGTTAGCCTTGGGTTGTTTGACTGACATACTGTAGAGCACTTGGATTAAACTGAAAAGTGGCATAATATTTTGGTGAACTTTCTCAGAATAAATGCATCTTTTCCATTCTTACCCTCCAGTTCCTGGTCCTCGTGCTGAGTGAAATCATTCCTCTTTCATGGTAAAAGTGAAGCAGATCTTGAATCTGCAGTGATACATGCTGTTGCAGATGCTTGTTTTCCTGTTTCTTATTTTTTAAGATCCTCTCATAGGTAAATATATGATAGTTTTTCTCCAGACTTCTAGCAGTATTATAACTTGTGGCAGTATATATGTTGTTTACAAGGACACCAAATCAGTGCCTAGAGATGGCTCTAGGCTGAAGTTCAAATGTCATCAACTTCATAACAGAACTACCTTACTGCAGGGGTGACAGTTAAGACTGTGATTTCTAGAAATGCAGTATAATGCCACCAAAATAAGCCCTGACTAAACACTGAAATGAGCTGTGCAGGTAGAGAAGAGTTGTATTACACTGGTGCAGGGCATCAGTCCATGCTCATCTATTTTCCAGTAGCAGTTCCATACTCATTCCTGAATGCAATAGCCATGCAAATGATTTATTTAGCTTCCTATTTTGTTCTTTTTGATTTGTAAACCAAAACATCTCATTTACTTTCAGCCATTTTTTACAAGATTACATGTCGTGGTTGCTTGAAAGCTTTCATCTGTAGAGTTTAGCTGTTTAATTTGTATGCTCTTGGGTGTTATTTTATCTGAATTTGGAGTTCAGCTTTGAATGCACTACATTATATTCACATTGGTTTTTGTTTACTATCTCTATATGTTTTACTTTGAGTACATCAAAGGTTTCTGTCAAAATATATATTGTAATACATTTTAAAATTCTTATTACTTAAAGTATTATTTCTGTTTCCTGGTGGTTCATGCCTGTGCTTGCTCTTAAAATAAACCAGCCAGACCTAATAAAATGCCTTTTGTTCTTTCGTGTGTGTTTGCACCCTTTCAAGGTAAGGTGTGGATTTAGATGGCTGAGACTATAAAGAGGATTTTTTTTGCTTTTGCGATGTTGTATTCTGAATGCATTCTTTGTTTTGTTTGTTTACTTTCTGCTTGCTTGCCCCTTTGCCAGCAGAACAATTAAAATACCTTCCCCCCTGCCCGCCCCTTTTTTTTTTTCTTGACATCAGGAAGCATAGGAACATGGAGCATGACAAGGACATTACCTCTGCAATGTTCAAATAAGCATCTTTTGTAAGTGCTGCAGACTGAAGTCTTCAGACTGGCAGTCTGAATAAACCCAGGACTTCCTACCCAGAGCTGTTGACAGCATGTAGTTAGGGGTGGCTTTGGCAGATACTTCTCCTCTGGGGTTCCAAAGCAGACTTAATACAAGAAGAAGAATTCCCAAAAACACTGGTGTGTTAATGGGATCTGATTCATGAGATGAGTGAATAGCATAGTTTAAAAAAAAAAAAAATTCCCATCGTGTTGTAGGACTTTGATCTTGTTCTCATACAAATGACGTGGCATTTAGCAAAGTATTGCAGAAGTAGAAGGCTGCCTAATAGCAGATTTATGCCTCACAGCATGGGGATTTCATACAAATAGATGAAGTTAGTCAGCAGCACAAAGTGACATTATATTATGGGCAAATGCATTGTTATTCTGGCAAAAGATGAATGATAGCGGTAAAATGTAACAACCTAAGAAAAAGTGGGGCTAGTAGAGTAGAACAGAAATGTATACGTATATTGAAGGGTTGAGGGGGAAAAATAGACAAATGCTTTTAACAGAGATGGGAAACTGCTCTTAAAAGGAAAAAATGTAAGCTGATTTCTTTAAAAAACCCTAAAACCAAAGCCAATTCTCCCTCCCCCCAAAAAAACCTTGTTTGCTTCTGTTTTAGAAAATCTAATGCGGCCTCTTAAGAACTATGGAATCGCATGGTGAGCATAATTTAAATCAAGCTTCTTTACAGATGTACTTGGTATTGTGCTGGAAAGCTTAGGTTTTTGCTTTGTTGTTTCAGCATGTCTATGGGTTTCTTAATAGAAGAGTCTGCACCGGTTGTGTGGAGAGGGCTCATGGTCATGTCAGCTGTTGAGAAATTGTTGAGACAGGTAAGGGCTTAAGTACATATTTGTATTTTGAACTAATCAGTTATTTTAAAATATGTTTAAATGATACATGAGTGTCCACGACATTATTTCATATATTAGTGGTGAGCATTTTTGTATCTTGGTTGTCTTAAATTCTTAAGAATTTAATCTTAACTTCAGGTAAGAGGGGAAGTTGACATTTCTTTGCGTTTACCAACCCCCTTCAAATAGAGCTGTTGTTCCCTATATTGATAAGTGAATCACCCCAGTTTGCCTTCCTTCTCATTCCTTTTTACGTTTCTTTATCTAATTGTTTAAAAAAAAAAAAAAGACATTTTGAAGTTTCCTAAGGATTTGAACATATCTGTGCATATCTACAGCTGTATTCCCTTATATGCTAATTCACCAGCTCTAAAAATTCTTGGATGGTGTTTGACATTTGACAGGCTACATGAAAATCATTAGATACCACCTCTGTGTAATGCAGATAGATTGTTAGTTAATAAATTTCCTGGCATATGGAAGCAGGGTGGCTTTTATTTCTTGACAGATTCCTCCCCCCCACCCCCCGCCTCTTACTGTGACTAGATCTGTGAAGTGCTAATGAGACAAACAGCTGAAAAAATGCATTAAGGTTGCATGTTTAGACTTTCTGAAGTGACCCAGGTTGTTCACAGCGGACATCCATTCCAGGGACTTAATGTATACAGCTTGAAGATCACTAGGTTTCTGTATTTCTGTAAATACCTCCAAATCTTGTGCTTCCTTAATGACTGAAAAGATTATTTGTTTCAGCCTTTTTCCTTTTTTAATGTATTCTCCTCTAACATAGACTTTAGAGTAGTGGCAATCATTTCCCTAGTTAGAAAAGCCATCTTTCTGCCAAAATTTCAGGAAGAACATCTTTATCTCAGTTTGGCCTTTAAAAATGAGGGGTATCCATGCCAGTAGCTGTGAAGGCTGTTCTGACCTCTTCGTGTGTTGCATTGCATTGGCCAGGCTCACAAAGACTAGAGCCTAAAACCTCGAAGGTAGAGCTAAAGTTAGCACCTGCTGTATTGGCTTACTGCACCCTGGGAGAGTGAGGACTGGCAGGCACTCCAGTGCTGTTATTTAAATCTGTAGTATCCCCAGATGGGAAGCATGTGCCAGCATCCTTGTGGAGGGTGCGGATGATGCCGTGTAATGAGCTTGTTGCTCCCTAGCAACCGATGAAGCAGTTACATGCTTGCAGATCATACTGTAAGAACAAGACAGAGTCCAGTAATGCTTGGGGCATCAGTGATTTCCTTGACAGTGGAACCTGGATTCTGAAAGAGGAGGGCTTTACAGCTAAATTTCTTCTTCTCATAAGCGTTTTACTTCTGTGTGATGACTAGGTTAGTCTTAAATCTGTGACGGAAAAAGCTGTTTGCATCTCTTGCTTCGAAGAAAGAAGCTCACAGGTCACAGGGAGAACCAGCAGTTTCAGTCTGTTGTACTGGTGGTTTTTAGAAAATAACTAATAAATTTTTCAGACCAACACATGCAACACATGTTTTAAAAACTGATCTCTCATCTGACATAGATGCTAGTTGGCCTTAAGTAGAGGTTAACTGTAGAACCAATAGTGTTACAGCCTTGGACAGCTAAACAATAGGACCACAGCATGGGATAATGTTTTTAAAGGTACTATCATTCCATTTTATGTTAGAAATAGCTTTGTGATCTGCTGGGTGCTTTGTAAATTTTCCTTGTTTTCTCTTCATCTGTTGTGATTGGTCTTAGCTATTACTTTTCGTTTGACAGGATAAAGTTAATTACAAGACTAAAATACTTTTGCTTGTATTTAACTTTCTAAAACCATGTTCTTAAGAAGCAGCTGCTTTACCTCTATAGCTACATATAAACCCCTTAAATTAGCTCCCTAATCCAGATTTATAGTATAATATAAGTGTAAGGAGCTTGTGTGCATTCAGACAAGCTGATAAAATATTAAGTTCTTAAAATAAATCAGTTAACCAGATAGAAAACACAGAGGTTCCTAGACTTTTGCATTAAAAATACTGGTGATACTTTTATAATGGTGTTTATTGTTAGATGGTGGAGGGTTTTTTTGATTGTTTTAAGATCATCAAGAGTATGTGGTCAGTCCGTAAATAACTTTGGATGCTTTTTGGTTTTTCCATCTGAACAAATCTGTTTCCCAGAATTTATCATGCTTCAGATAGGCCAGTGAAGCATTGAAAGGCCTGGTTTCCAAATTCGTTAATGGGACATGTTAACTCATAGTTGGTCTATATTTGTAATGAGTATTTAAATTCCTCTCTTACACTTGCAACTTATTTAACTCTCTTAAATTCTTACTTTTGAAAATACATTTGTTCAATACACACATTGTGTGCTTCCTTATGTATTTACTGCATGTAACCTCACTCTTTGTAATATGTGTATATTTGTCCTTCTCTGGTTTTACTACTTTGGTAGATAAATGGCTTTTCAGCACAGTCCAGAGTTCAACCTCATTTTTGTCTCTTTTCACTTCTACTTGCATATGGCCAGGAGGTACATCACTCTTCATATAAAACACCACCTTTTAAAACCAGGCTGTCCTTTTGCAACATGTGTAGTCTGACAAGCTACCTTTGTTGAAGACCAAGATTAGTCCTTGGTGTTTCTCTGTTAATCCTTATCTCATGAGCAAGAATGGTTTTCTGGAACACACCATATCATTTTCCTTAAACAGAGTTTGAATGAAATGTGCCTTATAATACAAAATAGAGTTAGCAGTTTAGTATACTGTATTACATCCATGACTTACATATTGGTATATGTTTATGTATGTATTATAAATGAAAACATATAATATTATAGAATCACTGTGTCAAACTTCTAGTAAAAGTATTGCTCAATAGAAAAGAAGGAAAGAGATGATGATAAATATTGAAAGAACAAGAAATACATAAGGAAATGTTTTTTCACCTGTGAAAGGGAAGTGAAAGTGAATTACAGTACTGGAACATTTAATTCTATGTAAACATATTCATAACTTCCAGTTAAATATATCTAATTTACATGCCTTGAAATTATCTGAAGTGTTGTTGTGGCTGAGAAGCTACTTCTTTGTTCACATAATTAGATGTATTATAGGCCCATTTACACTGCAGGGTGAACTTTTATCTGTTTTTTAACTCTTCCCATTTCCCTGCCACAGTTATCTTCATGTAACTTCTGTTAACACTTCTTTGAATCTTGCTTGCCTGTATGTGAGAGAAAGTATTCTTTGTTTACTTGAGTTTTTAAAAAGATACTTCTTTTCTCTGAAGATATCACTAAAGCCCAGGTAAGGAACTTCTGATAGTTCTCCAGTGTCATCTCTAGCACTAGGCTTTTTCTATTCATTTTTCACTTAACATATACTTCAGAAGCCATCTACTCTTTTGTATAGACCCATTCAACCCTTATTCCTTTACTCTGTATGTCTTGACTCAGTGGTATGGTACTTGGTTCAGATTAAACGAGCTACCTCAAAATGCATCATCTTGGTGTACTTGTTGTGGGAGTGACTTCTGATTAACCTTTAGGCTAAGTATGGTAAAGGAACAAAATTTTTGAGAGTTACCCAGAGCCTGTACTTGGACAGTAATGTGTCTAAGAAGCTCTGTTGAAAGAAGTATCAAGTAGACAGCTAAGCACCTTAGAAATAAAAAGATTACTAAAAAAACCAAAAACAAAACAAAAAAAAACCCCACAAACAAACAAAAAACTCAACCCAAAACCCCCTTTTTTGCTGGTTTAAACATCTCTTGCAATAAGGATTTTAAATGGTCATCAACACTGTCCAATACAGCCTGTATGGTAAGTTTTCTAGCACCATTCTCCTGTCTGTCTGAGGACTGCACCTGGGGAAGAACAACCCTATGTATCAGTACAAGCTGGGGGCTGT
>NW_010267511.1:0-26002 GCF_000690775.1 Eurypyga helias
GCGTGGAGGAGATGCTCGCGGTGTCCGACACCGCGTTTCTTTTAAAGTGCTTGTCAGTGCCGCTAAACCTGAACTCTGTAGCTTGGGAAACTTGGTGCTGCCGTGTTTGTACCTACAGGGGTGACCTAACGGGTTACAGGTAGCATTGTTTACGTTACCTAAATGAATAGCAGGTGTACCATAGCGAATGCAACTCGGTACGATCCCAGTTTCTTCAAGGTGCTTCAGCCTCTCCCAGGGTGGAGGTCAGCAGCTGGTTCCTCCGTGCAGACAGCACTGTTAACCCTCTCGGCTGGTAGTGCCTGAGCATAAGCCAGCTCGACAGGAGACGTGCTTCTAGTTTCACTTCTTCCTAGGTGAATAACACCGAGGCCACTGTTAAGCCAAAGATGGCAACCGCCAGCCGACTACTGGTTCTTGTCTTGTGGCTGGACCAACAGAGCATTATATTGAACATCTCTGTGCATCTCACCTGCTTGTAAAATTCTCCCAAGGATGGAGTTTCTGCAGTGTGCCTAGGTTTTCCAGGTGCATATCTAGCTCTGTGTTAAAAACTCTCTTCCTATTGCAACACATGTAAGGTATTTTATTTCTTCGTATTTGTTTATTAATTACAAATTGTATTGGTTTGGTGAGGTGGGCAAGGCTATTCAAGCCCAACAATTTTGTGGTATTTTCTTGGGTTTCGTTGGAAATATTTGGCTTTGCTTGTTGCCAAATAAAGAAAAATCACCAGCTCTAAGCATGTGAAGTATATGTGTACAGTCATTCTGGCAACCTATTAATTGCAGATGGTGTGGTTGGTTTGGAACAGAATGTCTAGCATTTGCTGAGGGGACAGATGGCAGACAAGCCATCTAGTTCTATCAACTGTATAGTAAAATTGTAATAAAAGGAGTGTTCAACAACAGTGTAAAAATTTATGAACAAAAGCTTTATGTAAGTACTTCTTGAAAACTGCCTCAAACATGGAAGAAAAAATGTGATTTGGGTATCCATTTTTCCAGATGTGTTTCTTTCCCCTGAAGTGTTCTTGTTTGGTATTCTTTAAATATTAATCAAGACTTTTCTTTCTGACTGGTGGTTTTTAATCTTGTTTGGGACTTTTTAGGCTTTTTTAGTCCTGCTACCATCTTTGAGTACAGTATTTCTTTGTCAATAATTTACTTAGCTGTTTCTTAAAGGGCTAAAGTTCAACACAACCTGTTAATGACTAAATGATTGGAAAAAACAGAACCAAGGGCTGATAAAACTGAGACAAAGTTTCTTGCAGTTTAAGATGAAAATCAGTTATCTGTGGTTTGTTGTTTTCCTCAGTCTTTAGGTTTCACTCCTGTTAAACGGGTATCTACACAAAAAGTTTAATATTGCTGCTATGCACAGTTTTCTTTCTCTGTCTTTTCTGCCCATATGAAATTATGCTTCAGATGTCTACTACTTTTACTAGAATTTTTGTGAAGAAACAGGACTACAGATTTGGGTAAATTCTGTCCTCACCACTACTTCTCCTCAAAAAGTTCTGGGGTTTTGTGTACTTGTTTGTTCATTTTGGGGGTTTGAGTTTTTGTTTTGGGGGGTGTGTGTTGGTGGTTTTTTTTTTTTTGTCCCAAGTATGCCAGTAGCATGCTGTGCAAAGAATATCTGTGAAAGTAGGTAGAGTAGGTAGAAAGTAATTAAACAAGTGATAGTACCATCAGCTTAACTGGTTGAGAAGTTTCTCTGGTTTGAACCTGGCTTATGCTAGTTTTAGCTGATGGTTTTAAAACCTTCTTCTGGAAGAGCATTGCATACTCATATTCTCAGTTCCATGTCTGATTTTATGCTCCTCTATTATGCCTCCCTCACCAATCTTTTGCAAGCTCTTCAAGCTTATTCAGTTGCTTCTTCTATTTTTTTATTTTGCCCTGTTCTCTTTTCCTTTCCTATCTCTGCTTTTTTGCCATTACTGAATGTTGAGGTGACTTCTGTGCAGCACTTTCTAGAATTATCATTGTTTGTATGATAGCTGGTCATCTTTTTCACATGTGCACTCTTCTGCATTGAAATTAGTCTGCTTTCTTGAACAGTCACTGTCTAATGAAGTCTCTCCCCAGTCCTTCACAACCAGGTCTTATTTTCATACTGCTAAATGACTTAGTTCTGGCAAATTTCAATTCCTGGTTATTCAGTTGCTGTTACAGCTTGTTTTGAATTTGTTGACCAATATAGGGCCTAGTACAGATTCAGGTGGGATCTATGTCTCTTGTCCGTTTCTTTTTTTCTTACCATTTTTTTAATGCGTGTGAGGGCTTTCATATTTCAAGACAGCTTGACTTCCTTATGAGTCTTTGGTGAGTAACAGATACCATCTACTTGAATCTCCAGGAGGTATCAAGTGGATTTCCCTTGTCCATGTAAAAGCTGTTGATTACTGTTTCTGAAGAATAAGTAAGTGCAGTAGTTATTGTCTTTGTTACAGTTTCCATTAACTTGCCTGTACACATTCCAGTTTTGCAGTCAGTAGTTGCTCAGGAAACCCTTTTAAACGTAGGCGTGATACTGGCCACCTTCCTGCTCCTCTGGTGCAAAGACAGTTTTAAGCAAGACTTAACTCCACAGGGATTAGCTGGTTCTAACTTTTGAGTTCTTCTGTGGGTGACACCTAATCTAAGTGGTTTGTTATTCATGTCTATTTGTTGAATCATCACTGGTGTTTTGATTTGAGACAGATGTGATGCACGGTTGGTAAGGAAGAATTCTGGCATTAGATCTTCACAAGCTCCTTCACAATAAATGTAGATACAAAAATTTACATTGTTTTTTTTTTTTCTCTGCCTTCATCTTTGGGTGCATCTTGCGTGCCTGGAACATCTGTTAGCCTTAGTGAGTGTCTGGCAGGCAACCTGCTCCTAATGACTCTAAAAAGGGCTTTATTAATTTTCAGATTTACACTATTTCCCATTGTTCCTCACTTTTTTTAGCATGACTTCTTGGACTTCTATATCTAACCTCCCAGTGTATTAAATCTTTCCTGTTTTCTTTATTTGGATGCTTTAGCTTTTTGAAGGATGCTGTCTTGCCATTACTAGCATCCTTACGGTTGCTGTTTGTTTAGTCAGTCCAAATTCTGTTTGGTTATTAGTAAGTGCTGTGCATATGGTCTGAGCCTCTAGGATAGTGTCTCTGAATAGTTTCCATGCTGCCTTCAAGGATTTTTGCACTTTTTAAAAACTTCGTAATTACATATAATTCGCCTTCCTTTTGAAATTAAATACAACCAGAGTTGATTTCTTTTTTTTTTTCCTTGCTTTCACATGAGTGTTGGATCTTGGCACATTATGATTACTGTTCTAGAGCTCTTCAACAGTAATATTTTTGAGCACTGAACAGAACTGCTTCCCAGCTAGCATATTTCATTCCAAATACTGTCTCCAGCTCTCATACAAAGTAGGCAAATTTTTACGTGGGTTTTGAGCAACTTTCTGTGACTTCACCTTGTTATTATGCAAGCCACCCCCCTTCACACCTACCATCTTGGGCTGTAAAGTTTCTGTAATGAGTTAACATGTTAAATTTGGGGTAGACATAAAGGCATGACTAGAGTTTAGCATTCTGTAGCCCTCAGTACAAACAAACTGTATCTGAGGGGGCATTTCATACCTTGGTAGTTACCTAAGAAGTTTAAAAGTATATCTTTAAAAAAATTAGCATGCCCTAATTTATTTGAGAAACTGTATTCTATCAGTGTTTCTACAGACATTATCTCTGTAGTTTAGGCTCATGTACATGATTTATACAATAATTGCACCTGTTTTGAAGGGTTTTTTTTTACCCTGATGCATAAAATTGTGCCTTCCATAATGGGTTGCCTTGGTCATTCAGCAGAACCATCAACAGTCATATCTTTGATTGTCTCTTAGGTACACACAGAAAATATAACTAAGAGGAATGCATATTTCATTAGTTTGAAATCTTTTTTATTTGGGCATATAGATGGTAACAATAGTGGTTTTGAAGCCATAATTATTGATAATGTTTTCATATTAAACAAGGAATTATTAAGGATTTAGTGCAAGTCTGTTAGTCTTGGAATAGCTTGAGAAACAGTAAGAGGAAAGAAAACAAATTCCCTCAAAGGTAATCTGCAAAACAATTGTAAGGAAAATGTTTTTGACTTTTGTATTGTTTATGATGTATAACTACTGCCTTCACTTAACAGATTCCATTTTCTTTCATGCTCATAGCTTTTTTAGAAAACCAAGATTGTGCTTCTAGCCCAATTTTACCTAGAAAAAGTAACACAGGCATGCTTTGTAGGCAGAGACAGGTGGTTTTTGGCTATTTTGTGGTCTTTCAGAGAAGAGAAATTAATTCCCCTGGCAAAGCCAACATGAGAATGAGGGCATTTTTCATATTTAGTACTGCTCATGGTATACTTCTATAGGTGCACTGGAGACAAAGGGAAAACTAGCAAAAATGTGAGCCCTCTCCAGAATGAAGCAGGAGACCTGGTTACCTGGCATGTGGAGAAGGCTGAGGTACTCAATGGCTTTTTGCCTCAGTCTTCATCAAGTGCTCAAGCTGCACCACCCAGTTCACAGAAGGCAAAGGCAGGGACTGGGAGAAGGAAGAACCGCCCACTGTAGGAGACGATCTTTGAGACCGTCTGAGGAATCTGAAGGTGCACAAGTCCATTGGACCTGACAGGATGCATCTGCAGGTCCTGAGGGAACGGGCAGATGAAGTTGCTAAACCTCTATCCATCCTATTTGAGAAGTCGTGGCAGTTTGGTGAAGTTCCTACTGACTGGAACAGAGGAATCTTTAATCCCCCATCTTTAAAAAGGAAGACCTAGGGAACTACAGGCCAGTCAGTCTCACCTCTGTGCCCAGCAAGATATTAAGACACATCCTCCTGAAAACTGTGGTAAAGCATGTGGAAAATAAGGAGGTTATTGATGACAGCCAACACTGCTTCTCTAAAGGCAGATCGTGCCTGACAAATTTGGAGACCTTCTACAATAGGGTTATGGCACTGGTGCGTAAGGGAAGAGCAACTGATGTCATCTAGCTGGACTTGTGCAAAGCATTTGATGCTGTCCTGCATAACATCCATGTGTATATATTGGAGAGACATGGATTTGACTGGTGTACCACTCGGTGAATAAGGAACCAGCTGGATGGTTACACTCAGGGAGTTGAGGTCAACAGATCAGTATCTGAGTGGAGACCAGTGACGAGCGGTGTTCCTCAGGGATTGGTATGGGGGCTGGCACTGTTCAATATCTTTCTCAGTGACATGGACGGTGGGATCAAGTGCACCCTCCGCAAGTTTGCTGATGACACCCAGCGGTGTGGTGCAGTTGACATGCTGGAGGGAAGGGATGGCATCCAGAGGGACCTGGACAGGCTGGAGAGGTGGGACTGTGCCAACCTCATGGAGTTCAACAAGGCCAAGGGCAAGGTCTTGCACCTGGGTCAGAGCAATCCCAAACACAAGTACAGGCTGGGTGGAGAATGGATCGAGAGCAGCCCTGAGGAGAAGGACTTGGAGGTACTGGTGGATGAAAAGCTGGACATAAGCCGGCCGTGTGCGCTGGCAGCCCAGAAAGCCAACCGTATCCTGGGCTGTATCCAGAGAAGCTGGCCAACAGGCTGAGGGAGGGCATTCTCCCTCTCTGCTCTTGTGAGACCCCACTGGAGTTCTGAGTCCAGCTCTGGGGGCCTCAACTGAAAAAGGGTATCGACCGGTTGGAGCGAGTCCAGAGGAGGCCACGAAGATGCTCCGAGGGCTGGAGCCCCTCTGCCATGGGGACAGGCTGAGAGAGTTGGCCTTGTTCAGCCTGGAGAAGAGAAGGCTCCGGGGAGACCTTATAGCACCTTCCAGTACCTGAAGGGGCTACAAGGAAGCTGGGGGGGACTTTTTACAAGAGCCTGTAGTGACAGGACAAGGGGTAACGGGTTTAAACTGAAATCAGGGAGGTTTAGATTAGAAATCATTAAAAAATTCTTCTCTGAGAGGGTGGTGAAGCACTGGGACAGGTTGCCCAGAGATGTTGTGGATGCCCCATCCCTGGAAGTGTTCAAGGCCAGGCTGGATGAGGTTTGGAGCAACCTGGTCTAGTGGAAGGTGTCCCTGCCCATGGCAGGGGGGTTGGAACTGAATGATCTTTAAGGCCCCTTCCAACCCAAACTATGATACTGAGCAGGCATTAGGTATGTGTCCACCTCCGTTTTCCTCTTATACAATAGTGTCTATAGAAAGACTATGGACAGGACTAACTTTTCATAACTGATTTGTTTCCATGAAATACTGTGGAGTGTGGAAGAAAAAGAAAACCCCTGTGCTTTTAAAAAAAATCCCACCAGGGAAATACTGAAAATCCCAGCAGTGCTGCGTGGCTGTCGGAGGCCAACTTGTGGTGGTTTATATAAGCCATCTCTATATATATGTGTGCGTGTCATCCTTAGAGAGAGGGGAAGAAAAGGGAGGAGGCATTAGGAAGAGCCAAAGGGGAAGAAATGAAGGCATGGCAAGATACTAGCTATTGTCATCTAGAAATGGTGCCGTTGGGCTTAAATCCCGCCTAGGTCCTTGAAGTGTCTTTTTGTATGTGATCAGTATATGTGGCTGAGGTTTTCTTTTCTGAATTGCTGCTGACTACTTTGGCCCTTCATAGAATTAATCTTTAGTAAAATTAGAAGCTGGCACCATTTTTCAGTCTATGCTACTAAAAATACATTGCATTGATCCTCTCTCCGTACTTTGGCATGCATGGGAGCAGAAAAAGAGTGGGAAGCTATTGAAACTGAGGCGTAACAACATATTCTGAAGTTGGACTTCTTCCGTGGTGCTCTGCTGTGCAGCTCTTAAGGAGGCCAGGGGACAAAATGGATTTGGAATAGGAGTTTTGTGTGGCTCAGTGTCTAAGAGCAGCTCCACAGACATTGTTTGTCCTTCAGAAATGGAAGCTGCGTGTACATCAGTTATCTGAGAAATCTGCTGACTTTTGTCTGGTATTTGCATTTTCTTATTGCTGTGGTAAATTCAGAAAGTTGCAAACAGCCTCTGTGCTGATAGGAATGAAAAACCAATTTCCAGACATTCTCTGCTCCATTTTGTGATGCAAGGGAGAAGGCAGAAAAAAATGTCTATTAATTGAATCTTAATCTTCTCTTGCTTTACCTGGCATACACTTTGTCTAGTACAACTACACAGCTCATCTAAAGGCGTGAAAAATGGACCTGAGCATTTCAACTCCTAGCCAGAAGGATGCCTTTGATGTCATTCCCATAAAAGTCGTAGCTTGCTACGTTTTAAGGGAATATAGCAACTGTACATGCTGTTTGATTGAAACCTTATGGAGTAACATCTAGGACCTGGATCATCATTAGATGATCACTGCAAAAACAACTGTTCCCCCGCCCACCACTTGTGCCAATGCTGTTTGTTACTAACCCTCTGCCAGACTTTGGCATTCCCCTAGCATACCCGCAGAGTCATTTGTCTGAGCACTCCCCTTGTGATTCAGTGCAAAGTTCAAACATTTTTTTGTGGTGCCTGTCTTGCTGCTTAAGCAGATGGGGTTCATTTGCACGGCCTACAGTACCTGTTCTGCTTGAGGAAGAGAAGTAGGGTACAGGAGTTTCATTAATATTATCTGAACATAGTCCATGGATAAATCATTTAATTTTTAGGCAAAAGACTTTGGATCCATCCATGGTAGTAGAAGATGCTTTTATACTGTTTCTTATTGCTTCTTACCATATTGGTCTGAAAGAGCACTCGTGTAGGCATGTTTCCGGAGTTTTAAGCAAAATTAGCCAATTTGCACTAGTTGCAACACTTCAAACTTTAGCCAGACTGATGTTATGCCTTGCACAGATAAGGAAAAACTTGCATGAAGTCCTTTGCAGACAGACCAGTGAGGGCAATTAATTCTTTCCTGGATGAGCTGGCTTAAGGGTTAGTGCAGGTGCAAGTTTCACCCAGTGGTGGTGTAGCAATAGAACTCCCTTCATGATGTTCTGCGTTTATTTATAGCCCTTTGTAGTAATTGAAACACATTCCTGATAAACAACTGGTGTACCAATAGAACTGTTCTGCTGTTATTTATAGCACTTTATAGTAAATGAAACACGTTCCTGATAAACAAAAAATTAAGTTGTAAGTTTAAACTGAGTGTCCATATATTATTTTGTTCCCATATATTACTGTGTTTCTTGGGGAACAAAATCAGGAAGTACCACTTGATAAGTAATAAGCTAATAAAATTTGGTGTAAGTACCAGATTTATTTGTTTTTAAATAGGGTTTCTAGTTGGAGTGATCAAATAACAAGACAAAGACAAAAAACATTTATTCAAATCTTACTGTTATTTTTTGGTAACTATTTGATAAATTATGAAATACCACAAAAATAGCTGTTCACTGGATTATTTGACTAAGACCAGTTAATTAAACTAACATTTTAAGAAAATGTTATTTATGTAGCCCTGATTCCTGGATCTCTTCTGTTGTTCCAGCTTTGCTTTCTTCATTTTATGTTTTTCTTTTCTACAGGAGAATATAGCATATATTTCTGCATCATTTTCAGTTCCTTTCGCTTTCCCCTCCCTTATTTCTTTCCTTTTCTCCCCACTCTTCCTCACCTCCACCCCTGCATCTTCTGTTTCTCCTTTCTTCTGCCACGTCTTGATTCTGTCTGTGTACTGAACTTCTCTTTTCAAATTCATCTTATCAGTGTCTCTTTCTGCCTCACATGACCATCACTCACCCACTCAAACCAGAGCATCTGTGAGGAGTCTTGGAAACATTCAGGTACTTAAAACCTAGAGAGCTACTGTATTGGCATGGCTATAAGGCAGGAAAAAAGTGTATCCAGGAAGGCCTTGCAACCTCTTTTGCTTCAGCTCTGCGTGCTCCGTGACAGCGCATTGTCTGCTTGCCAGAAGCAGTGTATGTGAAGCTCCTTGTTACCTGGGACCCGGTCCAGTCCTGCTGCCTGTGCCAGCCAGCCTGCCTGACAGCTACCTGGCCTGCTCCAGCTGTTCCAGCTGCCTTTGGCTGCCAGGCACCATCCTTGGGGCCCTGGAAAGGGAAACACACTATGTCTATAATTGAAACAGTCTTTTAAAACAACGACTAGCTGTCTTTTCTAAGTATTTCCTGTAAAAATAAATAGATGTCTCTATATTTGACTTAGGCTACTATGGTAAAAATTAATGGGTTCAGATTAATCGGTACAAAACAAGTACATTTTACTCGGCATTGATTATCAATACTGTCTGCAGAGTTGCTGGAAAAGGGGCAGGTGTAAAAATGCTGCCACGTTGTTCAGATTTGAGCTTTTTTCCCATTTAGTGAGTTTGAGGACTGTGCCACTCCTCCAAAACAAGTTCCTGTTTCAGACTTTCCCTTTTTTTACAGTTTTATTTTGTATATGTCGTAAAGGATTTCTGATGCCTGCATCCTTAACTGATTTTTCTATAGCTTTCCACTTACAAAAACTGTAAGCTGGTTTCTCTGCACAAGCAATGCCTTTGATTCAGCATGTAAGCTGTTTTTTATTTTGCCATGCAAGACATAAAACCAAACCCTAAATTACTTTGTATCATTCAGCTGGTTCCATAAGGCTTCTACTGCAAACTCATGGGTAGATGGATCATTTCGCTTCTCTGAATAGGTTATGTGATTGGAAAAGTTTCTTCACAATTAAAAGCTAATGAATGGCTAAAAGTCTTTATGCATAAAATACGTGATTATTAGAACAAGGCAGTGATGATATGAATTAACAGACAATGTTAACAGATTATCAATAATTTTGTTTAGAAATTAAATGTTAATTTGACTAAAATGTAGAAGCTTGCTTTTGGCAAGCCAAATGATGCCATAGCAACTGATGACAATTATAAGCAGCTTTCAGGAGTTGCCCACATTCATTTCCCAGACCCTCCATATCCGTGGTGCAGGAGACGAATTCTGACCTCTGTTTTCTAACCTTCCTTGAAAGAAACATACCCTCCTTCTTGCAACATAAGAAGGTCCAGTTCTAGATCACTTGAAAGAAAACCAAAAATAAATCCATGCGGTAGACACACTGCTTGTTTATGTTCTGTTATTGGAAGATTAGTTTTGCCTCAGACTCTCTTTCAGATCAGACTGACCTAATATAGGAGTATATCTATGGATTATATTTTAATTTGAAATAATTTGCCTTTTTTTAATTCAGCTGTGGAGTGATGTAGTCAGCAAGTCTTAAACAGTCTAAATGCTGTTTTAAAAAACTAATAACACTAAATGTCTTAAGCCAAATACAGCTGTCAGAACTGAAATACGTAGGTCACGAATACATTTAGACAGCTGGAGAAACCACGGTGTACGCATATTTGCGCTTTTAATTCTAAATTAAGACGTAATTCTAGGAAACAGATTACCCATTTTTTGTTTTAATATTGTTTCTTTATTTGCTCAGTGTGGACTCTTTTTTTTTTTTTTTTAATGTGCTTGTAGTCTTATGTATCAGGCTTCTTTTGTGGTACTTGTTATTGTTATTATAGTATCAAAGAAACAAGTATACAGCAAAATTGTAGCAGTTGTACTGTTGTACTCTCCATCTACACTGATTCTGCCAATGGAAATTTGTTTGTGTTTTCACCTTTTCATCATAGGTCTCAAGAACTATTGCGGCAGTTCTAAATTAGGATGTTTATTGTTGCTGCTAGTTCAGATGTTGCTGGATTTTGTGCTTGCTGACCTTGATCCTGTAGAGTGCCTTCAGTTCTAGCTCCAAAGAATGTGCTACTTCTCTCTAAAAGTATAAAACCAAAAACCATTTAACTCCTTAACAATTTAAGGACAAATCTACTGGAACCATAAAATGTGAAATGTGTTGTGTATGTTTTAACTTGTTAATTAAAGAAGGAATAATTGGAGTCTTAAAAGAATGAACTGAAATCTAGCATTACGCACTTGTGCTATGTTGTAGTCTTGTAATTTCCAGCACTATTTGCTGAATTTTTCACATACTTTTTCTCTAATCAGTCTGTAATTACCATGTGGTATAATGAGATCAATATGCTTTCATTTATTACATCTACCCATTGGAGGAAAATTTTGCACTTCTGCCTTTACATTTGCCTATATGAATGACTACAGAATTCTGTACTTTCATTAAAGTGGCCTCAGTTTGCTAAGTTGAAGAGCAATCAATTTAATGATGCATGGAAACTTTCATTATCTTTCTAAGTTTTTTAGTGCTTAACTTTTTTCCCCTCCCTCTTCCCCCTGTTCTTAGATGACGAGTACCAATGGAAGGGACCCTTCTACTTCATCCAAGGAGCAGATCCTCAGTTTGGACTGATGAAAGCTTGGGCAGTTGGAGACACTGACAATGGAGATAATGAATGGGGAGAAGAAATCAAATTAACAGAGCAAGCAGTGCAGGCCATTAACAAACTAAACCCTAAACCCAAGTTCTTTGTGTTGTGTGGAGACCTTATCCATGGAATGCCAGGTAAGGCAATTAAAAGTGTAAAGTGGGGATTGTAACTCCATTTTCTTTATATTTCAGGTAACAACAAGGCTAACTTAATTTCCTTGACCTCATAATATTCTTTCGTAGGTTTAGGTGTGCTACTGTTTTGGGAAGAAGGTGTGCTTTGTAGATGAGTCTTGAGACATTATTCTGATTCATCTAACTTCCTGTATCATTCGTTTTAGGATGTACTTTTGTTAGTTAATTGCTTTTTTCAGTTGACCTGAGGAAATTTTCTTTGAAATAAAAGACCTAAGAAGACACATTAAAATTCTCTCTTCTAAACAAATTGCTTGAGAACACAAACAGGGACTCCAGCCACTGGGGAAAAACAATGCCAAGAAAAGACAAAAAAATAGCTATGGCTTTTTGAGTACCTAAAGTGGATGAAGCTCAGAGAATTCTTTGGCTCTCTAATGCTTAATAAATTCAACTGCTTCAGTATTTAAATTCTTAAAGTGCTAAAAGTCAGCAAAGTCAGGTTTTGAGCATGTTAGAGACCTTTCACTAATTCCCTCAGTGTCCTGCAAAGTGGATTTTAAAACCTTAGCTGTCAAATTGACAAGACAAATCGATTGGCTGCAGATTTCTTTTGACCAGAACATGATTTTAGTGAAAGTGTAACAACCAACAGATTTAAGCTTGATAGAATCTACTGTGTAAAACCTCAGTAGCTTGATCCTAATGCAAAGTCTGCCATTATGCAGTTGTTTTACTGGTTTATATTCTCCATTAATTTTGGAGGTGCAAGTTTGATCCAGAATCATAAAATACTCTCTTCCTAAGAATCATCTGGCCTTCCTATAGCAGAGTTTTAATAAATATTTTGCTTAAGACTTTTAATTCCTGTAAGTGTTCCAAATATGTTATTTTTAGTATCCCTTGTAAGAGGAAGAAAATTCAGGACAAATAATAGGTGTTCTACATCCTGTTCAAAAGGATCTTTCACTCACCAATTTAAATAATCCTGGAAGCTAAGTTGATCTTGCTTTACCTGGATATTTTGCAAAAGCTCATAAAACAATGCAGAGTTCTGAGTATTTTTGTCTATATTGACTTTAAACAACCTTATTCTAAGGCTTTTCTGTTTAGAGTAAGTGTCAACTGCAGAGAGCCAGCATTCTGACTTCTGACATTCTAGATACAATAAGTAAGTCTTGATGTGGCAGATTTTATGAGGGTTTTTTTCTAGTAATGATCTCTGTAGTCATTATTACCCCTTTTACAAGTGTATGTTTCAGACTTTCATAATATTTTAAATAAGAACCTTTCAGGGTTCATATCATATATTCATTTTGCTCACAAACATGTAAAAGTAACTGAAGAGATTGTATTGCTGAGATCACTTACATTGTTTGATGTATGTGCTGTGCATTATATAAATATTTGAAGCTGCCTAGTGCAATATCCAACTTGTGTTATATGGCACAAGTCTCCCTGGTAATTCCAGTACTAATACTATGCTTGAGATTTCACAGTTCTTTACGTAATCCATTTAAACAATTCTAACTTAAAATTAAGACACAATGAGATAAAAAGCTGTCAGCAACTGATTAAACTCTTAAAAAAAAAAAATTATAGAATTCCATTTCAAAATCACAAGAGTGTGGTGGGTTGACCCTGCTGGAGGCCAGGTGCCCACCAAGTCAGTCTCTCACTCCCCTCCTCAGCTGGGCAGGAGAGAGAAAATACAATGAAAGATTGGCGGCTCAAGATAAGGGCAGGGAGAGATCATCCAGCAATTAACCATTGCAGGCAAAACAGACTCAGCTTGGGGAAAAAATTAGTCATCAATAAAAATTAGAGTAAAAAGAGAATTAAAACCCAAATCTTAAAACACCTTCCCGCCACCCCTCACTTCTTCCCAGGCTCAAATTCACTCCTGCTTTTTTCTACCTCCTTCCCCAGAATGGCACAGGAGGCCAGGCAATGGGGGCTTGTGGTCAGTTCATCACTCGGTGTCTCTGCTGCTCAGAGGGAGGACTTTGCATGCTTTTCCCTGTTTAACAATTGTGAATTTGGCTTGTACACCTATCTTAATGTCTCAAATTGCCTTTTATCTGCTACATTAAAACAGAAAACATCAGTCTTAATGAAAGTGTGTCACAGTTACTGTTGGTGCATGGTTATTGAAGAAAGCTACAATCAACTGATGTTCAGCTATATTTATATGATCCATTGGCCAGTGTCTATCAAGTTCTTTGATTATAAAGCAGCATAATCCCATGCCTGTCAATAAAAGGGAGAGGACAAAAACCCCAGATCTTCCTCTTCTCTTAATACGTTTTGTCATGGAGTAAAGTGTAAAGTTTATGATGACTGTTTTAAAAGCATGCACTGTAGCTGTTTAGCTGAAGCAATGTTGAAGCCTTTTACAAAGGAACTCCAGGAAATCTCAGAATTCAGCAGCTAGAAGTGATGATCAGCTGGGAAGCAATCAGGCACAGCACTTGGAATCCATTACAGATGTCATTAGAGCAACGAAGTAATCAGTGCCAGTATCTTGGTATTTAGCTGCTGATTAAAAGTAGTTTGTACTCTGAATATTATTTTCAGAATTTTTTCTTGATTACATAATCAAGAATAGGATATCTATTCCTGGTAACACTAATATTGTGGTACACAATCAAGAATTTTAAGCAATACCTTATAGTGCAACTGTGCTACTGAAAATAATTTCTGTAAACTCGATACTTAGACCTAGACATAGCATGATAATGAAAGACTTGGTTCTGAAGACATTTGTGTGCACTGTTACCATACCATAGCTTAGTATGGCAAAAATGATAATCTGCAAAATATTGTTAATTGGATAATGTGTTTGTTTCACTGTATTTTTCTAAAACTCTGGAGATTTATTTCTGAAAGTGGGTTTTTTCTTATATCAAGTTGGAACCTTCTGGTTTCTTTTATGACAACTTTCCATATTATTCCCTTAACCAGTACCCTTTGAGCCCAACTATCCAACCAGTTTTTCAACCACGTAGTTCTTCACTCATCTAGACTGCAATATCCTAACTCCACAGCCCTTTGATCTTAGCGAGATGCCTCGCAATGACATCAGCCAGATCTCAGTACTCTTGAATGCATCCCATCATGTCCCACATGCTTGCTTGGGTAAAAATCTGGCTGGATGCCCGTGGTGGTGAATGGAGTTAAATCCAATCGGTGGCCACTCACAAGTGGTGTTCCCAAGGGCTCAATACTGGGGCCAGTTCTCTTTTACATCTTTATCAGTGATCTGCATGAGGAGATCAAGTGCACCCTCAGTAAGTTTGCAGGCAACAGCATGTCGGGCATGAGTGCTCCTCTGCCTGAGGGCAGGAAGGCTCTTTAGAGGGATTGGGACAGACTGGATTGGTGGGTTGAGGCCAACTGTATGAGGTTCAACAAGGCCAAGGGCCATGTCCTACCTTTGGGCCACAACCACCCTCTGCAACACTGCAGGCTTGAGGACGAGTGGCTGGAAACCTGCCCGGTGGAAAAGGACCTGGGCGTGTTGGTTGAGAGATAGCAGTGTGCCCAGGTGGCCAAGAAGGCCATTGGCATCCTGTCTTGTATCAGGAACAGTGTGGTGAGCAGGACCAGGGCAGGGATCATTCCTGAGACAGAAGTTGGGGGGGCAGAATCAATTTATGCCACTTTTTCTGCAGTGTACCATATTCATAGTACTTTAAGGTCAGGCATTGGAACAGGCTGCCCCGGGAAGCGGGTGAGTTGCCATCCCTGGAGGTATTTAAGGGACATGTAGATGTGGTGCTTACGGACATGGTTTAGTGGTAGATTTGATAACCTTAAGGTCTTTTCCAACCTAAACGATTCTGTGAAATTTTTCAGGAGATACTTGGCTGAATCCTGTTCCACTACTGACATTTCATCTTCTTCTTTAACTCTGGGAGAACATTTCAGTGAAGACAAGCAGAAGCAGCACTGAGTACCTGTCACTTGTCACTGCCTCACTCAGCAGTGGGCCTGGATTTTCTTTGTTTATATTTTTATTGCTAAAGTAGTAGTAGAAGCTTGTGCTGCCTATCATGCCCCTTGCTAGTTTCAGCCTGCAGTGAGCTTTGGTTTTCCTGACACCAGCCCTGCATGCCCAGGTACTTTTTCAGTATTCTTCCTTTCAAGTGCATCTCTGCTTCCATCTCCCTCTTACATTCTTTTTCCATCCTTAGTCAGGCATGAGTGTCCCATTTAGCCAAGTCATTTTCCTAATGGTTGTCTACTGTTTTTTGATTCCTCCTCCCCTCTCTCCCTGCCAGTATCAGGAAGGACCATTCCTGTATTTAGGAAGAGCTTGTCATTGAAGATGTCAGCTCTGTGAAACTCTTGCCTTTCAGAGCTGCCTCCCGCAGGATCCTATAACCAGTTCCCTGAATGTGCCAGTCTGCTGTCCTGAGCCTCTAGGTCTGCTATCTGCCTCCTTGCTCCACTCAGGATCTTGAACTCCACTGTGGTGGCTGCTACAGCTAGCATTGCCGGGGATTAACACATTCCCTAGCCCTTCTATGCTTGTGAGCAGCAGGCCTCGAGAACAGGCCCTGGTTGGCCCATCTGCATCAAGGGGTGGTCCCAGACTTCTTCCTGGGTTGCTGTCAGCAGATGCCAAGGAGGTTAGTCTCCCTTAAGAGCCAGGATGGGTGATCTGGAGACTTTTTCAAGTTGCTTACAGAAGACAATCCAATTCTTTGCCCCTGTTGGATGGTCCCTAGCAAAACTCCACTCTTAGTGGCTGACCTCTCCTGGTCACAAGCTCAACAAACCTGGTGTCAGTTCCATAGAATAGCTCCCGCCATACATGGAGGGCAAATTCCCATCTTCTTTCTTGCCTGTCTTCCTGTTCCAGTTTAACATGAAGCATTGTGCTTCCTTCTTTATCCCATACCTCGAGTATAGATTGGTGTTTAGGAAACAGCTTCTGTATGTCAACACCTTTCATTACAACAGCAGAGAATTCAGCTGCTGGCAGCCAAGGTCACCCCACTGAAGCCGTGGAGAAGCACTGACTTGTGAAGCTTAGAGTCCAGCAGCTGTTTTTATGTGCCTGAATTCCTTTGGATGAAACTGTTTAAACTGCATTTTTTTAATGATACTACTTCTGTCAGTAGCTTGATAGACATCAGTTCTAGCCAGCAAAGTCCTTTATGCGAATTAGCTTTAGAACCAGGTGTTTAATTATTTTTCATTAATTGCTTTGCTTGCACGGGTGAAAGAACAAGTAAGACAGCGAGTCTCCTGCAAACTTTACTTAGCTCTGACAGTAATAAAACGTAGCTGTTTAGAGGCTAAATGAGACGAGACTTGTCTAATAATGTGTATAATCAAAAAAACTGATAGAACTTGCTTAAGCTTGATCTGTTAGCAGTGTGATAATGGATCAGTGAGCAAGTAATGTTTGTGCTTGCAGTTTTAGATTCATTTAGGTGTATATGTTAATTAGAAGAAATCAAAATCATTGGAATTGAGTATTATGGCACTTGAAGTACACTGTGAATACTTGTACTAATTCCTTTAGTTAAGTGAAGGCATAATCTCTAATATACACATTTCCTTCCCAGGTCATTCAGCTCTATCAGCTGACATCAGCCTTTTCAGTCAATTAAATACAAGCAGGGAAAATTTTCTTTTTTTTTTTTCCTTCTACCTTTGTTTTCTGTTATTAAATTGTTTAATTAAAGGCTTTCAAACTGTTATTTGTAACACATTCTGAAACATTTCATTCTAGTGAAAGAACCTCTAGCTCTGCTAAGGTGAGTGGAGACAGCACGTCACAAGTCAGAGCTGTGACTTGTGCTTTACTTCAGAATTCCTTTGTTTTCTTGAGAGTTGGGGAGGTGAAGGATCCCCACATCGCTTGCATCTGCTGTTTCAAAGGTCTTTTCTCAGAAGGATATGCCTTTATTTTTATATCCATTTGCAAAGAACAAATCAATCTAGACGTCTGTGTAAGTGATGGCAGGAGTCTAAGCCATTGTATCTGAGATAAGCTGAATTCCAATACAAGAATTATAATGGTACTCCTTCCTTTTTAATTAATCTGCCTATACTTTCATTTCTCATTAGCATCAGAAGTAATTGTCCATCTTGCTCTCTAGCTTGATCACAAGATAAGCAGTTGTGCCTATTCATGCTTTCTTATTCATTCCCAAGGCCTGGTGTTGTGGGACTTTTTGCACAGATTTTTATTTTAAAGCTGATAAAATATTGAAGTGGTCTTACTTGTATCAGATACTTCTAGTAATTTTCTTTTTGTAACTTACCTTTCTTCTCTCTTTTGAATTACTGGTGCTGTATTCCCCCTCCTCTAAGGCAGAGGCTGGGGAGGGAGGGAAGCTACAAGGACCTGTCCTCCTGTTTGCTGGAGTTAGAGCTGCTTTGTGCTATTTTGGACGTCAGCAGTGGCCCTGAAATTGGTACACCTGGTTCCAGGGGGTTGTTGCACAGAAAAGAACAAACTTCATTTAATCCATTATATCTAACTGTTATGTGCTCTTCTTATGTGGCTTTTCTTTCTTTCCCAGATTATTTGGGATACTTGGCAGTTGTTCCAAGATACTCAGTATTAATTCCAGTGGTTGCAATGCTGCAGTAAAGGGGTCTGTGAGGAAGGGCAGTAGCGTTGTAGAATGTGTGAGATTAGCCTAGATACAAAATTCATGTTGCAAAGACACAAGGTCTCATTAACTTCTTGTACCCTATTATTAAAAATGTTTTCTTAACATCAGACATGTTTGCCATACATGCGTAATAGTTGTCTGCCTGGTAGGATAAGCATTGCCTTGTTTTCCTGTGCAAATATACATATTTTTGCACATGTTTTTCCATTCACATATATGCAGAAATACATGTCAAATCGTAAAGTATTATGAATATGACACACTGCAGAAAAAAAGGGCATAAACTGATTTTTTTTCCAGGCACAAACTAGTTACAACTTAATGAACAGAAGGTGGTTAGACAGTATTAAACTGAAGCTGTCGAGTTTAAACAAAGCTGTCCTAGTACTGCAGGAGTTATGAACTAGTCCAGTAACAAAAATTTAACTGTGCTCTTCAACAAAACAAATTGTACAGTGTTTAAAATTATTTGTCTACAGAGGCTGTTTACTGGGTTAGCCCAACTTTCCAACTTTTTTAGATAGCTGGATAGTTTTTGTTTAACTCGCCAACGTCAACCGAAACCTGGATGGTTCTCTATGGTAGGGTAATAACGTGGAGTTGGTCAGAATATTGGTAGCATGATAAAATGTATAGGCTTTTATGAATGTCTCTTTTGTAAGTGGACAGAGTTAAAACATATGATTGTTTCAGTTGGCTTTCCAGAGCTGCAGTCAATTTGATAACATTTTTTTACTGCATCTGGGTGTGCTTGCTGCCTCTGTCTCTCTGTTGAGCCATAGTTGGATTATAAGGTCTTCCAGGATTGTCTGTTACAGATTTTCATCGTTTTACTCTGCAGTCTAATGTATGGTTTGGGCTGTGAGCACAACAAAAGCGCCATAAGATCTTCCATACAGAAAGCAGGGCACACCTATGGACCTGGACGGGGTTAGGCTGCAGCTGAAGGAGGTTGTTGGAGTCTGAATGTCTGCATTGCGGTTGACTCAGCTACTTTTTTTTTCCATATCTGTCTGTAAAATTTAAATGTGCTAAAAAGTGTAGCAGTGTAGCAATAACTGCCGTTTAATCCAACGGAAACCCCTATGCTGAAGCAACGTAGAAGATAGGTAGTGTTGTATTTGTAATATAACTTTAGGGAGTCAACAGGAGGGAGCAGCTGTCTGATGATCTTGCTGGAGGAAGTGAACTGTGATGTGCACTGATCTGCTGAGAGATGGTACCTATAGGTACAGTTTTCTGTAGTCTGTTCCATAGCTGCGTTACAGCCAGTTACAGGTGTAAATTAGCTGGTATCAACTTAAAACCCATGGCAAACCCCTAATCCTTTACAAATGCCGTTTCATGCTTTCCTGTTGCTCAAGACCTCTCAAGTTTTTGAAGAGGATATTAATTATCCTGGGCAGTTACAGAATGGTCACATATAGTCACGAATGCCCTTGCTGCCCAGGAGCACAGTGAAGAATATTGCCCTGCTGCCTACAGGCCGGTGGCTGTACACCAGCATGCTTTGGGCTGACTGCACACCGCAGTCCTGGCCTGTTGGGCTGCTTGTCAGCTTGTTACGGGAGCTTGCTGCGTGAACTGGAGCTTGGGGCCAGGTGTGTGTTGTTACTGTGAACAGTTTAAATACGAGGTGACAGGAAAGGCCTTGACAACAGAGAGGGAAGCTGGAAACAGAGGTCCCCAATCTATCAGCAGCTCACTGATGGTCTGTTACTGGTCAGTGAGGCAGTGCAGCTGCTGGAAAAAGACTGCTTGAAGCATAACCGGGGGGAGAGGAGGGGAAGCAGCCAAGTAGCAGGGCAGGGCATCTGCTGCAGCTGAGGAAAGCAGTACCCTTGAGGACCATGTCGTGTGTGGTGGTGACAAGGTGTGCACCACCTAGAAATTCTGGTGTCCTCTGAGGAGACAAGATCGTGAATTTGGGAGGGAATTGTCACTGTCACAGAATCACTGTGGGCTTCAGCATCCCTCTCTATTTCTCTCTCCCTTTGCCTGCTCTCCCTCTTCGCTTCAAGCATCCTGGGCTCCTGCCTGCCCATCTGGGATGTGTAGCTCTCCTGCTCTCCACCTGCTGCTTCCAGAGACCCTGACTCTTCTGGGACCTTCCCACCTGACAGTCAACTCCCCGTGACTACGTACAGTACTCTGTATGGGTGTGCATCTCTGGCACATGTTTTTCCCCCACAAATTCTGCACGTTTCCCTAACACTAACTCCTCAATAAAGCGTATCAGCTCAGTTCAGCTAATTACAATTTTGGGCACCACTACGTGCTTCATGTGAAAAGCAAAACTGCTGGCTTCGTGTCTCCCCAAAATTATGTACCCTATCCTGTCTTCCATGCAAACAGCTTTTTTTCACACAATAATGCAGGCAATGAGATACACCAACATTTTTAAAAGCAGGTGCCAAATACTGGGTTTGTGAGTTCGTTTTTAGGCAGTAATTAAGGGACATGATTTTCAAATCAGCACTTCTCCGTTTGACTTCTGCTTGACAATCTGATGATCAGGATACAAGACGAGCTGGGCATACTGGCTTTTATACAATCAGTACCTCTTATAAGCTCTGACACGTACGCTGGAGAGAGTGAAGTTATTTATGTTCAGAATAGACAGCTTCAGAGCAGAGGAACATCAGAGCTGGTGGTGCTGGTGTCCAGACAGCGGTATGGCTTCATTTCTGTTTATAATCACTGTAACGTTTGAAGGCATCGTCTCTCCTGAAAGAATTACTAACTAGATTATCTTGAGCCTCTTTCCTCTGCCCAAATTTGACGTGCAATTGCTGCAGTCCATCTGTATCGTTTCTGTACTGAGTGTATTAATATGACTTTGTCAAAAAGTGTAGTTTTTATAGATATTAGACCTTAAAACATAGGCTGCAGCATGTAATTAGGAACACCTGCCTTACAGGGCAAATCCAGCTTGTTCAGTTTTCTAAATCAAGGCGAAAGCACATACCACAGCAGATGTTTTTAGGCAAAGCATTATTGTTTAAAACCTACTGTGAATGTTCTAAATTCTCTTACTTAAAAAACAGTCTTGGGCTTGACCAGGAAAGGTCAGTGCATACGTGGTTTCAGTAAGAGCTGAGGTTGGTACCTCCCAGGAAGTCCTACCTGTCTTTTGGTTTTGGATCCACTAAAAAGGAACACTGAGTTAATACTGAGTTTCCAACTCTTACTGTATTTGATAAAGTCCACAGTCATTTGCATGTGTTTGTTCTTTATTAAGGAATATTTCACAGGTGTTTAATGTACAAACTTGTGAATTTGCAGTTGTCTTGCAGTCGATTCAGCCTGATGCCCTTTCTCGGAGGCAGATTTCTGTACCTGTACTTTATTACACCAGATATGAACTAGCTTGTTCACATTTCAGTAACTTGAGCTGATGGGAGATTTGCTGCTGGTGGGTTTTGCACACAAGATGTGATACGAATGTAATGCTGAAATCTGCATGCAAATGCACAAGTTGCCATTTATACATTTGTGAACTGAATAAATTACAGAGAAATGTCAGGTCCCATACAAGTTCTTAATATTATATACAGCAAATTAGTAAGATACTCTACAAAGGTAGAAAAATGCCTGACAATGCTCAATAACTTTCTCAAAAAGTGATTTTACCACAGTAAATCTGGCTGTGAAATGCCTTTATTATTGCTTTTAAACTACATTTAAATAAGCCATTTTGCTAAAAGAAAGGAACATCAATTTTTAAAAAAACTCACCAGATAAAATTAAGCTGCTGTTAGTCCTTAAGGGAAGCATGTATATAAAAGGTATTTATAAAGTTTTAATTTTAACTAAAAATATAATAGTTCTTTAAAAAAAAAATTGAAGGGATCAGCATGAATGCTGATGATTGATTTGTCCATATAACAAGCATATGAGCAGGTTAAAAAAATGGTGTCTTAAAATATCGTTCCAGCTTTAAAAATGACTGTAAGCATGTCACCTTTACTGTGTTTGATCTTTTTTGCCATTTGACCTGGCTGCTTGGTTTACTAACAAAAGCAAGTTTGTGTAATTTTTTTTTAACTCCCATCAGCCTGCACAGCTGGGGAGGAGGCAGCTGTATTCTGCGGTCACATGTGGTTTCAGCAGAATTCACAGCTAAAGGCAATTCCTGAATCTTTGTCACTGGAGGTTTGTAACAGCATGAAGGAGGAAAGGCACAGATTGACTTTTTAAGTGTGAGGCAGAAGCAGTGGCTTTGAAATATTTATACTGAATCAGGTTATAGGTATAAATTTTATTTGTTGAATACAGGCTGATTTTTTTATAAATATGTCACTGACTAATCAGTGGAGCTTTTTTGTACTATCACGTCAAATAACATAGTCAGTGTTTAACTTTGACCTGATTTCCTGACAATAAGGTAGCTTAATCTAAATAAACTCACTACATCCATTTCTTTGCTGTTGCAACCTATCAAAAACTTTCACATGCTTGGTAGGATGGAGCCCAAATGAAAATTCTTGGCTATTTTCTATTCCAAACTCTTATACTAATGTTAATTAATAATGTCTAAGAGTTTGGGTAAGTAGCACAGTATTTGTCAAACATCTAATAATACCTGTTTCAAGAAATGTCACTGTGGTTGCATAAATAAACCTTTTATAGTAATTATCTGATTCTAGTAAAACCTAATGGAGCGTTCAAAGTCTCCAAACTGCTTAGTGTGAAATTTAATTTGCTCTAATCAGCCCAAGAGTAGGGAAGCATGAGAGATTCTCCATGCATGTTCAACAATACATTGCAGTCTCCTGTTGCAAAGAAACCATTGGGCTGTCAGAAGCAAATATTTAATCTTCAGCAAGTATATACTTATTTGTATTTTAGACCATAATCTCTACTCCAGTCCACAGTCAAACTAAGGAATCCTGTTGAGACGATTGGCTCAAATCATATTCTTTTATGATACAAGTATTAGAACAAGGACTAGATTTTATATATATAAAAATAAACATATATGGAAGCATGGTTAGATTTTTTTTCTAGTAAAACTTACTAGAAAATTTTAAAAATTACTAAAAATTTTTTTTTAGTAAAACCTGAATCTCTCAAAATCCATTTAAGATTTCTTTTCTGGCTTCTTCCAGTTTGTTTTAGTTTAGCTTATCATATTCTCAACTTTAGCAATTCAGCTCCTATCTACGAACATTTGAAAACATATGCCCGGAGCGGATATCCACAGTAAGTTATCTATTTGGCACACTGTACAGTAAATATGTCTCTGTCTTAGACTCACTGTTGCCTCCTCTGTTTTCTTGGCATTAGATTTGCTATTTGTAAAGAGCAGCTTGCACTAAGTCAGTGCTTTGGATTATGCAGGTATGGTCTGACGAGGTGATTACAACTTTGTAGTTTAAAAGTGTGTGCTTTTTTAAAGGCACATTTCCAGGCTTTTCCATCCTTCTGAATTGTAAAGGGTTTTCTTCTTCCTTGGACGCCATTGGCAGAAGATCTAGCCCGCATAATTTCGACTCAGTTAATCAAGCTGAACCAAGTCTTTTCCAAACTGCCAACTCTTATGTGGTCAGTGGAGGGTCACGTGGTTTTAATGGGTAGGAACCGGGCTAGAGCATCCAGCTCCAGCCTGTGGCTCTGAGCAGGCTGCGTTACTGCTCTGACCGTGGAGCATCACCTGCTTGTATTGTAAGCTCTTCTCTGAACACTCCGGAGCCAGCGTGAGTGTGGAACAGACACAAACAGCAAAACATTATTTGGGCTAAGAGAGGATATTGTAAGGAAGACGTGGTTTGTCTGAACCTTTGACTCTGGCTGATATTAACTACCTTTTCATTCTGTGCTTTTCTGATGGCAAAGATGTCTTTAAGGGCAGGCAATGTCTTAGACACCAGGAGAAGTCTTTTTAAGTAATTGTACCCAGTACTGCAAGCATTTTGCCATTTAACAGGACAATTTTGTTGGACTTGAGGGAACTAGCTTATCAAAGAGTTAGTCGTGCTGTAGCTACTTAATGTGAAACTGTAAATATGATGAAGGCCTCAAAAGCTGTAAAAATCTCACAAGGAGTCATTTGAAGAAAGTGGGACATTTTGCATTGTCTCTGAAAAACAAACAGTTGTTGGAAACTAGACTTCCATACCTTCAGCTTGTTGTTACTAAGTTTCTTGTAACTCCTGTAACATTGTGGTATTTTTTTCTTGCTTGTGGTGATTTGTCAGAAGAACAGGCCCAAAGGCAGTGATGGCCTATGCTTGATGTGACAGCTCTGCATAGCCAGGAGATGAGTAAGGGTAAGAAGAGCAGAGTTGTGCTTAAGTGAAGCATAATACTTATTTTCACAGCAGAAGGTGGAACAGTAAATGCCACAAATTAGGTTGTTAAGTGGGCACCTGTGTGGCTGGCACTCAGAAAAATGTCAGCATTTGCAGTCATTACAGTTAATGTCGTGCACCAAAACTCCAGGAGCAGTTGATCCCCAACAGGCTTCCTCGTTCTCTTTTGGGGTTTTGTCATTGTTTTAATGTAATAATTGTTAATTATTAGCTAAAACTGGAGTTAAATTTTCTTCTTGTTTCAGTGCCCAAAGTTATAGAATGAATTTAATTTGTGTTTTCATGCAGGGAAATTCTTTAGTGTGATCATTTTTTTGTGTCTCAGAACAGATTATTACTTGTTTCTAATGTACTGAAAAAATCAGTTGCTTACAGCTGTAGACAAATATTTCAGTTCCTGCTTTCAGTGAAACTAATGAGATGAAGTTCTTCGTAAGTTAGACTGAGTAGTCAGTTTTTCCAGTGGTGAATATAGTCATGTTCATATTATTTTTAACTCTGTAAAATTTTTTTTTGCACATCATAAAATTGTTTTCAGGCTATTCGAATATTCAAAATATCTAAAGAAGAGAGAGGAGATATTTTAGCTATTACAGCACAGACTAAGCCATAAAACCTATTTCAGGACATTACCGTGCTGGTTTATTGAAATTGATCATCTTACTCTTGCGTGTAATAATTTGGAGTGATGCAGTGTGTTGCATGACTTCATTATAGCAGATGCTAGAGGGGAAACTTTAAGTTTAAAACAAGAAACAATGAAAAGTGCAGACTAACAAGCACCAGTAAGCCTGAACTGGGTGGCCTGATAGACTCTCTCTTTCTGTGCCTTGTTTACTGGCACATTTTTGTAGCATCCTAAGACAAACAGAATGAGAGAATAGTTTGGGCTGGAAGGGACCTATAAAGACCATCTAGTCCAACCCCCTGCCATGATCAGGGACACCTTCAGGGAGATCAGGTTGCTCAGAGCCCCATCCAGCCTGGCCTTGAACATTTCCATGGATGGGACATGTACCACCTCTCTGGGCAACCTGTTCCAGTGCCTCATCACCCATGTTGTAAAAAATTTCTTCCTTATATCTAGTCTAAATCTACCGTCTTTTAGTTTAAAAGCATTACCACTTGTACTGTCACAACAGGCCCTGCTAAAGACTTTATCCCCATCCTTCTTAAAAGCTCCCTTTAAGTGCTGAAAGGCTGCAATAAGATCTCCCTGGAGCCTTCTCTCCTCCAGGCTGAACAAGCCCAACTCTCTCAGCCTCTCCCCATGGCAGAGGGGCTCCAGCCCTCGGAGCATCTTCATGGCCTCCTCTGGACTCACTCCATCTGGTCGATACCCTTCTGATGCTGGGGGCTGCAGAGCTGGATGCAGCACTCCAGGTGGGGTCTCACCAGAGCAGAGCAGAGGGGGAGAATCCCCTCCCTCGCCCTGCTGCCCACACTTCTCTGGATACAGCCCAGGATACGGTTGGCTTTCTGGGCTACCAGCACACACGGCCGGCTCATGTCCAGCTTTTCATCCACCAGTACCCCCAAGTCCTTCTCCTCAGGGCT
>NW_010267511.1:26063-26374 GCF_000690775.1 Eurypyga helias
CCTTGGTCTTGTTGAACTCCATGAGGTTGGCACAGTCCCACCTCTCCAGCCTGTCCAGGTCCCTCTGGATGGCATCCCTTCCCTCCAGCATATCGACAGCACCACATAACTTGGTGTCATCAACAAACTTGCTAAGGGTGCACTGGATCCCACTCTCTATGTCACTGACGAAGTTATTAACTGAAGTTAATAACGAAGTTATTACTGACCCCTGAGGGACACCACTTGTCACCAGTCTCTGTCTGGACATTGAGCTGTTGACCAATACTCTCTGGATGTGACCATCCAGTCATAGAATCACAGCCTGGGTT
>NW_010267511.1:26604-32523 GCF_000690775.1 Eurypyga helias
TACCCATTACCCCTTGTCCTATCACTACAGGCTCTTGTAAAAAGTCCTCTCCCAGCACCCTTGTAGGCCCCCTTCAGATACTGGAAAGCTGCAATGAGGTCTCCTTGGAGCCTCCTCTTCTCCAGGCTGAACAAGCCCAGTTCTCGCAGCCTTTCGTCATAGGAGAGGTGCTCCAGCCCTCTGATCATCTTCGTGGCCTCCTCTGGACTCGCTCTAAGTGGTCAATATCCTTCTGATATTGAAGGTCAATATCCTTCTGATATTCTGAATCAATCGATTCCTCATCCACCCAACAGTCCACCCATCAAATCCATCTGTCTCCAATTTAGAAGGATGGGGGACTGTGTCAGAGGCCTGACAGACAACATCTGTAGCTCCTCCCCTGTCCACTGATGCAGTCACACCATCATAGAAGGCCACTAGGTTGGTCAGGCAGGACTTGCCCTTGGGGAAGACGTGCTGTCTGCCCCAAATCATCTCCTTGTCCTCCATGAGCCTTACCATAGCTTCTAGGAGGATCTGTTCACAATTTTCCCAGGCACGGAGGTGAGGCTGACAGATCATAGTTGAATGTGACATGGAGAGCGAGGTGGTTTTTTTCTAACTGTTTGTGGACAGTGAGAGAATCATTGTTTTTAGGGGATGGTAGTATGTAAGCAAATGAGAAGAGGGTAAGAGTTTGGCCATGACAGTAAAGAGGAGTCGCCCGTATTGATGACAGGGGAAAGGTTAGGAAAGAAGGCAGCAAGGTGAGGAATGGTGTCAGAGCTCTGGGGTGGGAAAGCGCCATCTGCTGAAGTGATGCTGGGTTGCATTTTCAAAAATCAGAGAAAACTGTGTATCAGTATTTGAGATGTGAAAAGATTAGAGCTCAGTTAAATTTTTATTTATTGTAGCACATAAAAATTAGATGCAATGAAGATGTAATTTTGGAAGGAACCTGTAAGATAGAGTCTGATCTGGATGGTTGATCTATTGATTTTGGGCATGCGCTGTCTTCCAAAAGACAGGCACAGCAGTGGCCTGCCACTGGGTAGGGGGTCAGCTGAGAGATGGTGGGAGGGATGATGTAGGGTCTTAGTTGTAGCCCTGTTAAGCTGGAGCCAACAGCCAGGTAGCAAAACGACAGCAGAGATGAAAGGCAATCCTGTTCTGAACAGGAGGAGGCTGCTTTCCAACAGAGGGATAGAGGTAGCAGTTAAATTTGTTTCAGTGGAGGTACTTAGAAAAGGAGCCTGCTGTGAACGCAGCCTTGGGCTGCCCTCTTCTCTGCTCTGGAAAGTTAGGGAATACTACTAGGGAAAGTCCTCTAAAGGGCATGCAAAAGGAGGAGAGCCAGTGCAGACAGTCATGAAAACCAATAAAAAGAACAAACATCTCAAGAACAGGAAAGCGCCCAAAATAATTAGACTCTTTCATTAAAGCAATTGTGATGCACTGTAAGGCCCAGGAAAAGACACAAATCTGTCCTATAACAATCGTGTGATTGCTTCCAGCAAGAATTACTTGTCTTTTGACATCATTCCAGGAATTCTCCTGATACCGTAATGAATTACAGAAGGAATGGGCCCAATGTTTTTTATAAATTCCATTGTCACTGTTGGTGTTTTGACAGTTTTTATTTTGCTTTTATCAGGTTTGCATACTACTTCTACTTGATATTTTGTATAGTATTTTAATCTACAATGTAGCTCTTAGCTGTTCTTTGATAATCAGTCCCTTGGGTTAAGTGTTAGGCAGATTGCAGTTGTCATATCAGGGCTTTTCAAGAGTGTTGCTTGTTTCAGAGCTCATAGTTATACAATTTTCTTTTACTTTCTTCTTTTCAAACTGAAAATTTGTGTTTTCCTTTAAAAATTATGTTTTCAACTCCTCTCAGTTTGGGGACATTTTTAAGATATTTTGAAACACTGAGACCAAGTAATTTGGAAATCCAGGAAATGTTTGTGCTACGTTTTTATATGTTGTTAAATGGCTGAAAACATCCTGGGTAGCTTCACCCTGAGAGTGCCCGTGCTGGTCCGCAGCTCAAGCCAAGTGAATGTGTTGCAGAGACAGACACCACCGTAACTTACTGCAAAGCATCAGTGAGGATGTAAATATCTCCTCTGGCTCGGCTGGGGCCCCCCTAGCCAAACTTTTAAAGATGGTAGGTCCATGTTTTTTCATGTCTGTAGCCTTTCCTGTAGCAAGCCGTGACGCTGTGCGGTGTCAAGTGTTGCAGAACAGGTAGATGAGAGGTACTGCTGCGGCTCCCAAGAAAACCAACCCAAAAGGAGGTTCAGAAACAGCAGCGTCATGGGTTGAGCTGCAGCAGTTCTGCCCTGCGGCTGAGTCAGCTTGGGCCAGCCACATTCCTGAAAGTGACTCCTCAGATGCCCTTTGGAGGGTAGAAAGGGTTCCAAAATGCAGTGTCAGCACGTAATGTTGAGTAATTGACCTCTGACGGGCTTTTTCTCTCTGAATTCATGACCGATAGCTTTGATCGTTAGCAGAGGTAGGGTTACCTCGCTAGAACTTCTGTCTGTTGGAAAATGACACGAGTTGGAGATCCGGGCCGGTATCCCACCGTTCCCACCACACCCCTGTTCCCTCGCAGGGGCTGGCAGGCTTCCCCTGCCTCGGGCGAGTACTTGGAGTTCTCCGGGCACGGACATGCCTAGGGGTGCCACCTAATAATACCATTATAACCCTGCCCCCTTCCACTCTCCTAACTCATGTCAGCAGAAAAATGGGTGCTTTAGTTAACTGACTGCTAATTTTTCATTTGGAATGCTTCAGGGGCAGAAGTTATGCTGTTGGTGGAGGTTACTGTGAGTGAAGGGTTGCCTCAGCTGCAAAACTGCAATCAGTGTGCACTGGAGAGTGTTTGGAGGTAAACAGTGCTTGCAGTGGGTTTTATAGCCAGAGCATTAAAACCCCAAACCCAACCCTCTGTTTCAGAGGCTTTCCTGTTCTGTGGAACAGCAAAGGAAACTCACTGTGGGTTAGGAGCTGAAGGATTGTTCCTGCGACAGAATGATGTGAGTTCTGCTGACTGAAGCCAGCTTCTGTGAAAATGCTTTAAAAGCAGGTGTCTTCTTGAAACCTGTGCTTTCAGCGAGTGAAGGCAGGCTGTCTTGCTCCTTTAAGCACTGCAGAAAGAATACTGGAAGTGTTTAGGCAAATAGTGATGTAACATGCAACAGAAAGATGTACTGCAAGAGAGAAGGTGGCACTGCACCTTTCTGCACATGTTGACGTCACTACCCTTTCAGAAATGGTAGATGGAAGCTGCCAAAACTTGTAGGCAACTACACTAGCAACAGTTCTCACTTTCATACTTTTTATAAAAGCCCAGTTGCCCTTTATGGGCTGTTAATTCGCAAAGTCATTTATCTCAGGGCAAGGCTGTATTTACAGAACCTAACATAAAGACAGAATATTGTAGCCTGGGATTTAAAAATGTCACCGCACATGATGCCAGGATAAACAGAACAGAAATTAATTCACTTACATCTACTCTGACGCTTCCCAAAATATTTTTTTTTACATTGCCACTTGGCATTATGTCATTTTCCTAATTCACCTACGAGAAACATCTGTCTAAGCTAAAGAAGTACATGTCATCAAAGAAAAATGTTCTTCATAACAACTGGAATAATTAAATATTATAGCTAGCTCTGTGCCAGGTAGAGATTAAAGGGAATACCTTTTATGCTATGGCAGTGACCACTGTAGTTTTCTGGTGGCTTGCTTTTTTTTTTTTTAAATCACTTCCCTATCTTCTTCATCTATTGCTTACCTCAGTTGCAGATACAGAGTGAGGTGCCTTCAGGGGGCACTGCATATTGGTGTGGCTCATGGTTAGCGTGCTCATCCTAGCCCTTCCCCTGCAGCGCTACATCCAAGGAGTGCCGAGACATTTCTCCGCCTCTGTCTCCATGGGCTTCACTTCTCAGAAGTAGTTTTGACCTACTACCAAGAGAAGGTCAAGCCAAGATATAATTGTCCTAAAATAATCTTCACTTAGTATGATTTCCTAGACTCTTTGGGCAGAGGCCTTGTTTTCCATTTCAAGCAATCTTTTTTTGTGCAATAAAACACTGAATCTGTGTCTCTGTTGCTATAGAAATAATATTGCATTAAATGAGGGAACCAGTGCCCTGCTGTCAACGAATCTAATCTAAGTGTTAGTCTCTAGAGCTTGAATTTCACCACTGGGAAGAGGGATACATAACTCTACAAATTATTTCTGTAACTTATGCGTAAATGTCTTCGTACTCTGAAACTGTTAGCTAAATTTCCCAAAGTGATAGCGTGGAGAGTAACATGGTGCATTAACAAGGGCCCCTTCCTCTTTTCCCCATCCCCCACCCCAATACATTTTTGTATTTATTGCCTGAAATTCCCAGCTCTTTGCATAGGAAGGTGAGCAGGGGCAGGAAAAGCAGCTTTCTCAGCCAGGTTCCAAGCCCATGGACAACAACATGTGCCAGCTTTATTTAAAGTTTTGGGTTATTTTTTAAAATCCAGCTCCTCCAAGTGACGTGAGATGTAATTTCCCTGCTTTGTCAAGGATTAATTAATAAAGATGTTTTCCATAACTGGAAGGACTGCCTAAACTGACCGAGGTCCTGGTACGTTAACACCCCCCAACCGGATCTGCTGTCCACTGCACCGGGCATCAGATGTGTGTTTCTACACAAACACTTGGCTGCAGTAACTTGCTACCCTTCACAGCAATTAAGCACAGAGCTGTGGGCTTTATCTTCATGCACCACATATCAAATCTCACATCTGTCTTTACGTTTAGACATAATATGAGGATGTGTTTTTCCCAGATTCCTAGTAACAGCAAGAGGGTGGTACAAAGCCTGTATCTGTAGGGCATGTAAAAGGAATTGAAATCTTCGCTAATAATAGTTACTAAGAGTCTGTGTTTCTCAATGTATTGATCATCAGTATTTTGAAGAAACATGGAGAACAAATATTTTCTCATAATTACATCACAGGAGCCCTCTAATGCATCTCTGTGTACAATATGTGTTTATGTAGTTACAAAAAATAGAACACAGTTGACAAATACATGATGATTTGCACAGACCTGTATGCAAATGTGTGTTATAAATCTGATTTCAGAGTTCTAGTAAAAATCCTGTTACAACTTCTTGGTAATAAAAATGCAGTTGTTATTTGTTATTGTGTTAGATACATGTTACCTATTCCAGGACAGAGTACATTTCTAAATGTTCAATGTAATTAATGAATAATAAACATATCAGTGGCCTCTGATTAAAGTTTACTCCTTACAAAACTTTAAAAAGACCTTTGTCATCATTAGAAAGAAATAGCTGTTTGTTGGGTGGGTTTTTTTTTTTTAATCCTTTCTAAATTTTTTTCAGTGATTGTAAATTAATCTAGCAATTAATTAGATGAACCTTCCTAGACAAGGACAAATTTCTGACAACCAGAAGAGTAACTGTCTGGATATGCATATTAATATAAAAACAGTCATGCAGGAAAGCCTAGCAGAGTACACAATTACCTTTCTGTGAATTTAATGCCATGCTCATTATTAAAACAGACTCATCATATAAACAAGTCGCCACAAGACGCTAATTATATTTTTGCTGTTAAAGTATTTCTTGTAATGAAAAAACTCCACCTTAATTCCTTCACACAGCCATGAAATATAAACCAGAAGCTGACCCAGTTTTTACCCTTGTGGAAAGCCCTTACCCCATCCAAGGTTGCTGCATTTTTTTGCCCTATCATCAGTCGATAGGTGAAAAGAATCAGCCTGCTGAAGCTTTCGGTGCAAAGCACTGACTGCTGCATCACCTACTGCTACGCTACCTGTTGGTCCCTAGCCTGGCTTAGGGCAAGTTGTTGAAATGGGCCAGTGTTTGATAAGGGAGGGAAGTGGTAGGGAAAGGG